>NC_133375.1:16358730-16501370 GCF_049309525.1 Garra rufa | reverse complement strand
GAAAGTAATGCGTTACATTACTATTGCGTTACTTTTGCGTTACTTTTTAAATCTGGGCAGGGCTTGCTTGTTTGTTTCTAATGTGAAAAGTTGTATTTTTAGCAAATGTAAAAGCCCTTTCACAACAAAAAGTGAAATTCTTGGCAGTACAGTAGAACTGTAGGAGAAGTTTTTGCTTAGAACAATCTAAATAATCTGCCAATGGGGCAAGCAAAACAAGATTATTTTTCTTACCCCATTGGCAGATTATTTTGCTTGTTTCAAGCAAAAACGCACTTAATTTGACTTGTATTTACTGAAAACAAGAAAATAATTTTTACTTGTCAAGAAAATCCTTCTTAATGTAAATTTTTTTAGATATTTTGGCTGGAAAGTAAGAAAAGCATTTTTTGCAGTGTATATTTCAGAATGTTGTAATTTTTTAAAAACCAACAACAATGATTTGACATACATTAATGACAATGACATCCTCCTGAAAAAATCTAATAAATTTATGACAGAAAGAGAAGATTGATTAAAAGAGGAGATCTGATAGGAAGTGCTTTTGTTTGTGGTTGTGGTTCAGTTAAGTGCATCTTCTGAATCTTCATTTCATCACAGCTACTTTTAAGACTGATCTGCATTCAGTGCTGCCTGTTTAATCATAAATATTATATGAGCTGCTGTGTTTTCCACTGAATATGGGAGGTCATCTTCTAGTGATAATGGAATGACAGCAATTCCATCTCTCTTTCTCTTTTCCAGACGCACAGTTGTGTTCAACTCCTGGCAGTGAACAGATGAAAACGGAGAAGGCAGGAAATTTCTGATAATAGTCTTTCATACAGCAGATGAGCTGGTCTGCAGAGCTCAAGAGTCAACAGCCATTTCATTTTGATTGTTCTCCTGTCATCAGTGCCACATTCAGTTAGTGTGTGCATCCAATTCACATCTAGAGACATGCTTTTCAAACTATTTTTAACTTGAGCATCACATTTTTATTATGTCAAGCACAAGATACTGCTAATATTTGCATGGCAAAAGCATGTTCTTTGAGAATAGCTGCTTATGCTGCTTTATATGACCGTTTCCTGCTCAGTTCACTTAATTAGAATAAGAAACAAATACATAAAATAAGTTAATACTTTACTGGTAATAAATTTGTTCATATTTTTTTCACAAATGCTTACATAAATCATGGGTGACAAACTGTGCACCTGTGAACAGAGCATTTCATGGCACGAGTGAAAAACTGAAAACATCTGCTTTTGTGTGATGCTGCATTCACGCTGATAGGTGTCAGTATTACATACAGGATAATAATCACCTATTCCATGTTACTACACATAGAAACTGTTGACCCAGAGATATTGGCTCAAGTTTGTTTGGTGGCATTAGTGCTGCAAAAGTGGTGAAAAAGTGTCACATGCGCCCTTCAGCTTCAGAGTTCTGGCTGTTTAGTAGGGTGAATTAACGGTGATTGGGACATAAGGTTGAATGGGACAGTATACAGATTTTATTTTTTTGCCTGATGAGTGAAAATATATGTTTTCTTGGCCAAGAAAATGACATAAGCTTTAGCTAGTTTTCATAATAAGGTAATAAAATTGTTATATCTAAAATATTACAGAAACCTTTGCTACTGCAACAAAATTAGTAAAAAGTTTGTTAATATCACATTTTCATTTTTAGTATTAGGTTGTTTTTATTTTTTAGTACAGCATGGTTTTGGGTGATTGGGACAGTGCTGAAAAGCTATGCTCATCAAGAAAAAGATTAAGCTTTATATAGAAAATCATTGTGTATGCTCTGTATGCCTCCTCATTTGTGCAACCCCTAATCAACCACAAAAATCTTACAGTTGTACACTGTATTCATGTTGCTATCAAGGGTTTGTGCAATAGCTAGCTGTGCTATCTAGCCCTAATAAACACACCAAATCTAACTGTAATATTTGCCTTGAACATAAATAACAACAGACAACAGGATCTCTTGTGTCATCTGTGAGCGGTGGTTCCATGACTCCTGTGGCCAAGATAATGGAGTCATTGATGATGACGCCTCCTTCACCTGCAAGGACTGTCTGTTTTGGTCTAATGGATGGAAAAAAAATTTGCTTCAGTTAAATGTGTTTGACAAACTTTTTTAGGAATGAACCAGAGGACAGTTCACAAAATGTTTTTAGCTCACTCAAGTTGAATTTTGGATCTGAAGACTAGAGTGTTCTCTTTAGTGAAACGTTTTTGGTCTGATGGATTGAAGGCAATTTTTGCTTCAGTTAAATGTGTTTGACAAACAGTTTATTGGGGATGAGCCAGGGGACAGTTCACCCAAAGGTTTACATAAAAGGTTTCATGTGGGGGGTTAGGGGGGTCATATTTGTTTCATATTGACTAATAAATTGAATAATAAAAACTACGAAAAGAGAAATGAGTCTTAATTATGAACAGAACAAATGAAATTTTGGCCTATAACACATCAAACAGCTAACACGAGGAATAAATATGTGTAGATTAATGATAATACATGATGTCCCAATCACCCAAACATTCCTAAAAAAAATTGTTTTGGCTCAGTTTATACTAAAATGTATGCCACACCATCTTCTCTTCTGACATAATTATATTTCTTTCACAAATGGATAGATAACATCTGTAGGGTTACAGAAATATATCGTACATTGGGCTGATGTTTTTAATTCATTGCAAGAATGATTACATAACACAGAATAAAAAAAAAATGTCCCAGTCACCCTTAATTCACCCTAATAAATGTGACTTTGTGGCCTTTAAATATTTAAATCCAAAGGCCACAACTGTCTTATTTTTGCACCCATTCACTGCAGAGGATCCAATGAGACCAATGCGTTTTTACTTGAAACAAGCTAAATAATCTGCCAATGGGGTAAGAAAAATAATCATGTTTACTGTTTGAAGTAAGATTTTTTTTTGCTTATCCCATTGGCAGATTATTTTGCTTGTTCTAAGCAAAAACGTCTCTAGGTTACGTATGTAACCATGGTTCCCTAAGAAGGGAACGAGACATTGCGTCCCCTAGGGGTCGCTATTGGGGAACGCCGCAGCGTGACTCGTGTCTGAAGAATGCATATAGAAAAACTACATGAAATGGCCAGCAACAGCGTATGACATCACCGCGGCGTGCACGTCGCTGCTGGTGCGTCACTACCGGGCGACACAGTATAAAGAGTCGCCGATGTAAACACACATCCGCTTCATTGTCTGAAGCTTCTTGTCCGAAGCATGGTAGGAAGCATAGGGGACGCGGTGTCTCATTCCCTTCTCAGGGAACCATGGTTACATACGTAACCTAGAGACGTTCCCTTCCGAGGGAACTCTCACCGCGTCCCCTAGGGGTCGCTATTGGGGAACGGTTATACCCACGTCTCCATGCTGAGGGGAGTGCATAGTAGCGAGCACTAAGTGTAAATTCTGTGAAGAATTACCCCTATAGGACGAGGTGACAGCTGTCAGAACATATCCTCCCCGGCCAAAGCCTGAACTGTTACTCACTTACCTGAATGGGTCAAGGGACCCAGAGCACAGCTCAGGTTGAAATAGGAGATTCCTTCGGAGGAACGGCTAAGTTAATACTTAGACTTAACTAGAACAGGAACTGCCAGTACTACAGAGTCTAGTTCCCTCAGTGAACTGACTCAGAGATAGCAACTAACAGGCCTGTCCTAAGACAGAGACCGTTCTAGCAGGGGTTACCCTCAGATAACACACGGATAACAGATGGTCAGGAGATGTCTAAGGTGATATCGAGTGGAGTTGGACCCAGGGAGACCGGGGTTTTAAGACCAACTCAAAAAATGGGAACGAAGGACCGCGTAACCCATACCGTATAGGATTTTAGAAAAGAACCCAGAAATTTGGTGGGAACTTACCACTTATGTGGATTTTAGGAAGTGCACAGGGATTGCGTGCGCACTTACCACTATTGTGGATTTCAGAAAGAGCCCAGGGTTTAGCGTGGGACACTACCCTAGTAAACGGGATTTAGAGACTGTGTTTTCCCCCTTTTTGGGGGGTTTCACTGTTAAAGCTCCAGGCTTGTCAGAGATGACCAGCATTTAGATAGGGGAGGAACCCTCCCTGTTTTAGAGAGGGGAGTAATGCTACACCCCAATCAGGACAGACAGTCCGCAAACTGTCAGTCGACTGATGAAATCATGGGGCTACTGACCATCATGATAGTGGACGCAGACAGCAGACAGACCCCTAACCCCGACTTGCAGGGAGGAACATCCGTCCTTAAAAAGGGCAACACTCTGAAGGGACCCTTTAGTGTAAAGGGGAGCATACTAAACCCAGTCCACATGGATGCCTACTAGGAGAAAGGTGGTGCTCAGAAATTACCCTTCCTTAGAAGGGGAGCATACTCATCCCACTAGGAGCCGTGCTCTAAAATGGGACCCTTCGCAAAGGGGAGCAAACATGCTTGAATCAGGAAGCCTGAGAGGAGGTAGTAACCATTTCTTCCCTTTGTCAAAGGGAGAAATTCACCATACGGCAGTGGCGCTGCTTTGAAGGAACCTTGAATAAGGTGAACGTAAGAAGTCCTTGATTCTAGCAACCAAACTCATCTCAAGGCCCTGAAGAGGGAGAGCTCCTAGCTAGACATGAGGCCTGAGGGGGAGTTTCTACTCAACCCGGAAGTCAGGCACAGACAGGCTCCTAACCCCGATTAACAGAGAGGAAAACCCGCCTGCTAGGAGGCAGCGCTCTGATTTAACCCCTCCTCAGAAGGGGAGCTTACTTCTCCTGCCAGGAGCAGTGCTCTTAATTGGAACCCTTCTCAAAAAGGGGAGCAATCATGCTTGACTCAGGAAACCTGGTGACAGACTCTACCCAACAAAAGGGGAATCTTGCCATACGACAGTGGTGCTACTTGAAGAACCTTGAATTAAGGTGAGCTGCTGCTGTCGAAGAGACTTCTGTGTCAGAAGTCCTGTCTCTAGCATAGCAAGGGTAGGTTCCAAGCCCTGAGGACAGGGAGGAATACAACAACCCGCCAGAGGGTGGTGCTCTGAGAGGACCCTTTCTGCAGAAAGGGGAGCTACCAAAGTCACCTCAAGGCCCTAAGAAGGGAGAGCTCCAGGTTAGTCATGAGGACAGACTCCAAACCCTGAAGGCCAGGGAGGAACGCCCGCCCTGACGAGGGGGCGCTCATTAGGGACACTTTCCTCGGAAAGGGGAGAACCCAGCTCGTGCGTGAGGCCTGAAGAGTGAGAATCAGCCTGGACAAGAGGGACAGGCTCCTAACCCAGATGAACCGGGAGGAAAACCTGGCTCTGTCAGCGAGAAACGGTACTCTGAATAAACCCTTTCCGCGGAAAGGGGAGTACTTCTTCAGTCGAACCGCCCCTGCCCTCAGGCTAACAGGGGGATCAACAGAGCAGGAACTGGAGAACTGAGAAATTGCTCCTTGGAGACAAAAAACTCAGGAGGTGCTGGAAAGAACCTTCAGCTGATAAGATCACTCCAGGATCTAAAGTCCACAGAGAGGGTCTGGAAGAGGGATTCTCATTCAGGCCTGCAAAGGACAACGTTAAACATGCCAAGGGCAATCCTAAGAAAGAAACTTAGGGAGCTTACCTTGAAGAGGACATAAGTCCTATGTCTAACATATGCTGAGAGGGTAGTTTACCGCACGACCTGTGGCTTGGAGAGGACGAACACTGCCGTAACCATAACCCGTAGGATCAGAGGGGGAGCATCCGCCGTGAACTCGTCGTGTTTCTCTCTGAGAAGCAAAAACACAACACACAGGTCTGAGACAGTATTAAGTTCCTTTTATTTATTAAAAGAAAAAATGGATCGTACTTACCCATAAGTGACCTGCATTTAACTCAAACTTAAACAAAACCTGTTTAAGGAGTTAAAATCCGGACCATAGGTAATGGAGGTTCTTATGGGACATAAGAAGGGAGCTCGTGTTGTTAGGGCTCAGACCTGGGCCTTCATGGAATGAAGGACTAAAGGCAGTGATCTACCTAGTCCATAGTCACATAAATCCAGAAAGGCCAATGAGCCTGGGAAAACTAACAGATCAGTGAAAGACCTCTGGTTAGTCCTCCTAAACACAGCCCAAAGCAGCAGAGTGGGCTGTAAACCCTAGCAGGGGAGACAGCACCATCTAGGCAAGAGCTTAAAGAGAACTGCTCAAAAACCCCCAAAGGGGAGTAATCAATAAGCCAACACACAGACATCCGCAGATATCTGTATGTGTTGGAAGGACCACCAGAGGTAAAAAACTGACCGAAAGCCTCCAGACCCTAAAGGGGGAAGAATTAACACACAGCTAGCCTCAGACAGCTGTAGTTAATAAGACTGTTCTGCCATAATCATGGTCGAACTAGTCTAGGAAAATCTCCCCCTTTTTTTTGGCAGTAAATTAACTCCACAATCGCGACGCGCAGCACATATTCGGCTCCCGCGGGAGCTAAACATACTCCGCCCAGGCGCCAAATTCCCTCAGGAATAAAGCAAACAAGGAGCCGCTGGCGACGCCGCGAATGCGTCTGTTAATGCCGCGAGAGGTAAACACACTCATGCAAAATGAGGAACAGAGAAACTCACCTCCCTCCTTTGCGAATGCGTTTTCGCGATAAGCCCATTAGTTCCCTCGGGAGCTGGACGTGCTGACATTTACCACACCCACGTAGCTGAGAGTCCTTATGAGAGCGTGCCTCTCGTTACAAACAAGCAATGAATGCACCGATTGCATTCTACTCTCTCAAGGGCTAATCTTGCTTGCGTTCTCCCCTCACAGCTCGGGCAGTGTGAAAGTGCGGGTATCAGATTACCACACACGTCACAAGCAGGCCTCCGGTGAGAGAATACATGCACTCCTAGATAAAGAGAAGCTGAAGACAGCGAAGAGGGTGTGTGTTTACTTCTGCGACTCTTTATACTGTGTCGCCCGGTAGTGACGCTCCAGCAGCGACGTGCACGCCGCGGTGATGTCATACGCTGTCGCCAGCCATTTCATTTAGTTTTTCTATATGCATTCTTCAGACACGAGTCACGCTGCGGCGTTCCCCAATATCGACCCCTAGGGGACGCGGTGAGAGTTCCCTCGGAAGGGAACTCACTTAATTTTGACTTGTTACTGAAAACAAGAAACACATTTTTTACTTCTCTAGAAACTCCTCCTTGATTTGAGAATTTTTTGATATTTTGACTGGAAACAAGACAAAAAAATCTAAGTAAGAAAAGCATTTTTTGCAGTGATGGAATGATGCATTTCTACAAATTATTCTCCTGATTCCACCCCCTTTACAGAGACAAAATGTCCTTATTTTACAAAATTGTCCTCACAAAAATAGCAATCACTCACACAGTCACACACGCTGAAGCACATCTCCAGTTCATTATCAGAAAGCTGATGCTGACCTCTGGTGGCATGAAGTGGTTTTGCAATCTCAATCAACTGAATACAAGTGGAATCTACATACATTTAGAATCCTAATATCTGGTTCCCAGTGAGCTTTTACTTTAGTACTACTTGAACAACACCCTTAATCTTTTATTATTTATCATTTTAAATTAATTAATGTTTAAATTAATCTGTTTCAAAAGCTAAATCATATGGAGGTTTCCAGTGTGTTTCTGATGAACTAATAAAAAATCACAGATAGACAGTCATTATCATTATGTCACTGAATGCTGTATTGTTTTTCAGCTGTTAAAGGTGCAAAAATAAGTTATCATCTATTTGTATTTTAGAAGGAGATTATGAAGCTAAATTAAATAAATAAATAAATAAATAAGTATTGTAGACTGACTTTGTTTAACCGATAACTGAGTTGAGTATGTTAGACAAACTCCTAGACTCTCCTAAACTCCTAACAAACTATATATATATAGTATACTGTATACTTGTTTTTTGGGTCTTATACAGTATTATATAAAACAACCAGTGTTGGGGAAAGTTACTTTTAAAAGTAATCCATTAGAATATTTAGTTACTCCCTAAAAAAGTAACCGATTACGTTATTTTTTGTGGAAAGTAATGCTTATGTTACTTTTGTGTTACTTTTTAAATCTGGGCAGGGTTTGCTTGTTTGTTTTAATAAAAAAGTTATATTTTTGTCAAATGTAAAATCCTTTTCACAGTAATAGCCTCAGGCTTAGAGAAAAGTAATTATTGCAGGTTTGTGTTAAATTTCACATTTTTTATTCATTTTGAGGAATACTGTATCTGTTTTTTAGTGAGTGAGATGAATGAATGCATGTTCACATTTATTCTAGAACTAAAATAACGTCTTACAATTTCTCTCAACATGGGGACAGGAGAGCTTTTAATCAATAAATGGGGGAAAAAGTAACTCAGATATTTTCTTGTCAATTGAAAAGTGATGCGTTACTTTACTAGTTACTTGGAAAAACTAATATTATTACGTAACTTGCGTTACTTGTAATACGTTACCCCCAACACTGGAAACAACTGATTTGAGGCGAGACACTGCAGGTGAATAGGGTAAAAAAAATTAACAAATAGTTATGACCTTACTTACCCAGTTGATTGATTACATTGATAATTGCAAACATTTTTTGTATTACAAGTGTTCTAAAATGTTAGGTTTTATTATGCAAATGCAGCATTATTTAGCTAATTTGCATACATTTCTAGTACAAAAGTCTTAACACTGGATGAAGTCACTTTTAAAGTTATTAATTTTTTTTTTTTTTTTTTTTTTTTTTGGACAAAATAGGGTCAAATGTTTTACAGAGGATATTTTGGGTATCTTATTTTGTCACTCCATAATTCAGAAAAAATGTAGAACAGGCAGAAAACAATATATTTTTTTTTAATTTTTAGGGGGAATAAAATGTTGTATAAAATCAAGAAAATTATATATGAACAAATCCCTCTGTAAAAACCTTCAGGATATAGACAGGAATAAAAATGTGAAGTTTGGTGTGTGTAATTGCTGCTGAAGTGGAGATTTATGGCTCAGTGTAAAAAACTAATTTTAAGAAAATGCTCTTTAAAAATATGTATTGTAATTAAAATCTATTGACACAAATAGATAAAGTGCTATAAAAGAAACACTTAACAGTGTCTTTAGATGTTTTCTTTCCACTAGAAAAAACACTTTATGAAAAACCAAAAAGGCCAAAATCTTAAACTTGACAGGTGCATGAAAAAACAAATGCCAAGACAAAACCATCAGACATTATGCAATAAACGTTACAGAGGATTCTAATCAATACACTGAATTAAACTTATTTTAATATCATTTTCAATGTTAATTTAATTTTCCATATCTTCCTTTATGAATGAAAGAAATACAGGTTTGAATGACATGCGAGTGAGCAGATGACAGAATGACCATGTTTGGATGAACTGTGTCTAAATCATTAGGTTACTAGCCCTTGTTGATCTTGAAGTGTAATGAAATAAAGATCAAAAGTTAAAGTAAATTTAGAAGTTCAATAAAAAACTCTTCAGATGCAGACACATTATTGATAATCCGTGCGTTTACAGGACATAACCACAGGGTGCTGCTGCTGTACGGAACAAATGCTATTCGCTCATGGTTATACTCAGCAAACCAATGATCACAAAGAACACCGTATGATAAAACATGCGCTGTATATTTGAATGGAATTCAGTTTTTATTCACACACATATTATATACAGAGGCACCAACACTAGCAAAAAAGAATGGTGATCATTACCATCCATAATTATCATCATCGCTGTAACATGCAGTCAGTTCTCACACAATTTTTGTCTTATTTCTAGTCAAAATATCTTACCATTCTTAAATCAAGAAGGATTTTCTAGACTAGATTTTCTAGTAAAAAATATTGTCTTGTTTTTTGAAAGAACAAGTAAAACTTAAGTGAGTTTTTGCTCTAAAAAAAGCAAATTAATCTTGTTTTGTTTGTGTGTGTGAAATAAGAATATTTCGCTTACCCCATTAGCAGATTATTTAGCTCTTTCTAAGCCAAAACCCCACTTCATTTTGACTTGTTCTTTCTGAAAACAAGACAATAATTTTTACTTGTCTAGAAAATCCTTCTTGATTTAAGAATTTGTAGATATTTTGGCTGGAAACAAGACAAAAAAAAAATCTACGTAAGAAAAGCATTTTTTGCAGTGCATGGAATAATGAGCTGAAAAAAGCTTGCTTTGGTTTTTAGTTTGAGTACAAAAACATTCATACATAGTTTATTTCCATAAGGATACAATGATGATTTCAAGTGTGCATCCATAAAGCATCTATAAAGGAGAGAATTCTGTGTTGGCTGATTATTTGGAATATTTTAAATAAATTGTTTTTATATTAACGGATAAGAGAAAGTATCTGTGGCACTGTTTCATAAAGTCTTCTTCTGGACATTATGTAACGCAGTAGCATCCTTCAAGACACATCCATCTGTCAGTAGTGCCTTTGGATTATTTTCATCTCATATGATCCCTGCAGAGTCTACATTCGTAATGTCAAGGAAATGAGGCATGTCACAAAATCCAGGATATTCAGGATGTTATTAACTATTTATGACATTTATTGTTGCCCATTACTGTACTGCATACCTGAAGCTAAATAATGATGTTGTGGCCAGTAGGAAGTGCAATAAAAATGTAATACAGTTTGATATCACACGCAATTATCCAAAAACAGAACAACAAAACAAGACATGAAGAAAGCCCCAGGTCTCAGCTGAGGTCTTGTCTCATGATTAGTCCCAGTTTGCATCATTATTAAACCGTGGATCATCCTCATATAGACATCATCTGGACAGGTGCTCGATGCGGACTCAACAGGTGCTGTCCGTCCCAGACGGGGTCCTGAAGCGTCCTGCAGAAGTGTCTGTCATGAGGGACAGGGATCACACAGGGGCCCGTGTGTGTGTTTCTGAGGTAGTCAGCGGCTGGAGTGAGTATCAGAGAGAACTGAGAAGAACAGACGCTCTGAGGACAAGGCTTTCCTTGCTGAAAACACCTGTCAAAACACATACAAGTCCAATAGTTTACCTTACTTAGATATAGTTAGTTATCTTTACTTAGTTGCTATACTTACTAGGTTTTATTAAATTACAGCTCCTTTCAAAGCAAGTAAAACAATTTATGTGCTGCTTTGATTAACGCTTACTTCAAATATTGAAGTAGCCAGAAAGGAACCAACAACATTAATAAAGCAGCGAGAGGCAGCAGTGCACTAATATGTTGCTAACGGGGCAATTCTCTTCACTGATTTCCTTCATGTCTGCATTTTTCTTTCTAACTAAAAGTTTATTACAACTTTCTTCCTATTGATGCAAAAATGCATCATCAAATCAGAGTTATTTGATTTCAAGGGAAATTCATGTTTACTAATCATTTTTTCATATTGTTCTTTATAAACACCTTGAGAAGTTTTAATTGGATTGATACAGCCCTTTAATATTTGCACACACAGACTTTAACATTCAGCACGTGAAGCACAACAATGGTAATAATTCAATTTTCTTTATTTTTATTAATTGTAACAATAACCATTTTATTTGCTCTTTTTGTTGTGCTATACTGACACAAGACAGCAAATAAAAACACCAGTAAAACAAAGCAATTGCATAATGTATTAATGCCGCAATGCACTCTGGGAGTCAGTGAGTAGCAATACTAAGTCAAGAGTAAACCTAAAGTAAAGAATTAAGTACCCCCTACAGTTCCTTTTTTAGTTACTAGAACTCTTGTGTAAGTAAACTATACTAACTAAACATTTGTCAGTACAACCTATTATTTCTATTTCACTTTACTTTGCAATCGGTTTCCTCACTTTTTCTAAGTAAAATCAACTTACAACATTTTCCAGTGTATAATTCTATTTAACTTCACACGCATAAATGTGATGTATGGATAAATGCATAGAAAGTACAAAAGGAAATGTTTGCCAAGACAAACTTTGATGTTGGCTTGACAAAGTATTTTTACAATAACAGTATTTTAAAGGAACAGCTCACCCAAAAATGACACTTTGCTGAATAGCAAAGAAATGTGTCATTGTATCACTTGCTCACCAATGGATCCTCTTCAGCGAATGGGTGCCGTCAGTATGTCCATCAAATAATGTCTTTCACACCATAATTATGGATTATGGATGGTTTGAAGTTGGGCTGCTCGATTATGACAAAAAATCATAACCACGATTATTTTGGTCAATGTTGTAATCACGATTATTTAACACGATTATGACTGGGTCCAAAACTTTACATTAGTGGTTAATTTAAAGATACAACAGAAAAAAGATACAAATGAAAAAAAAAAATTATAATACTGAATACTTTTATGCAAGTCTAAAGTAGTCTAACAATACTACAGAAATTGAATGTAATTATTTGAATGTAAAATAAAACAGCATCTTCACTGTAATAATTAAACATGCTTTGTTTCTTATTGAAACTACAAAAGTCCTTCATTCAAGAGCAGTGAGTGATTTTTCACTTTGTATTTTTACGTTTTATTAATATTACACACAGAGACGGCAGAAGGAATATTATTTGTTGCCGCTTTAAGAGCCGCACGGATCCGATATACTGTTTTACACGTATTTTCATTCTCAACTCTTTATGATCATTTAAGACAAGGGTTTACATGAATAATCACCAAGCGCCTCATTTTGAAATATTTTTGTGTGTATTTGACCGTTTAGGCGCACCTTGAGCTAAAAGATAACTTACATGTGTTCTGCTCCGTCTCTGAGCGCATACACAGAACAGCGCAAGTTATCTTTCTCGCTGTAAAAACACAACGCCAAGGAAACGTTAATAAATCAAGCACTTCCTGTTTTATGAAAGTCACTTTACTAATCTTGCTGATTTGCATGTGAAATTAGGCTTTTATGGAGGAGCGAAAGCGCACAACTGTTAAGGGGGCGGAATGGGGCGCAATAATCTTTTCATCTCGATTATGCATTTTCATGATCGTTTGAAGCCGAAATCGAAACTGAATTTCAATTAACTGCACAGCCCTAGTTTGAAGTCAAAAGTGTCTTTACTTGTGGATTACTGTGATGTTTTTATCAGCTGTTTGGACTCTCATTCTGACGGCACCCATTCACTGCAGAGGATCCATTGGAGAGACAGTGGTGCAATGACATAATTCTCTAAATCTGATGAAGGAACAAACCCATGAGAGTGAGCACATTTTCATTTTTGGTTGAGCTATTGCTTTAACCTTGTGATAGCAGCATATTGCTTGTTTGTGTAAGTGTATATTGATCTTGGCTGAAGTGTGTTTGGACAGTACCTGCAGGCAGTGTGTAGGTCAGCGTGGCTGTAGATGTGCTTGTCTGTGTGTTGTCTCTCTCCGCTGGTGTTATTGTTGTTGTTGCTGTTTGTGGTTTTCTGGCTGTGTAACACCTCTCTCTGCAGCTCCACACCCTCAACGTCTATTTGTTGCCAAAACTCAGATGCTCCAGTTTTTCTGGCCCTGCACATCACACAAGACACAAGACACTCTCATTACAGTCAATGGCGGTTTCAACTGACTTCCATTTCATCTGTCTTTCTCTCTTCTCATAAGCTGATGAAACACACTTTTTTTTTTAAATCACATTCTGAATCATGTCCATTTCATGTCGGGTGCTGACGTTTGAGCGCAGGGCTTGGGAAAAAGTGGTACCTGAAAAGTTAGTACAGTGCTGAAATATGGGCCTGTGTCTCACACAAACCTATTTGATCATTTTAGAAGAATGGCAAAGTACACTTTAGAATACTTTTACAAAAAAGAGTCACTGCATGTTAATTACTTTATTTTACACTGTTGTTGTTAGACATGTCCTTACTAGAGAAATAACAGTAAACTATTGATAATTACAAGCAACTAAACTCTAACCCAATAGTACATGCATATTGATCTTAAATATCAGTCAGTATGCAACTGGATAATTACAGTGTAACAAAGACAACATGAAATAAAGCATAAACGTTAATTGCAATTAGACAAAACCATATTATAGTTTAATTTCGTAAATGCAATTATTTGAACTTAAGATAGCATTTTTGACATTAAAATGTATTTTAAAAGTGTATTTAAGTGTGTTTAGTCACTCAAGCAGCCTTTTATTTCATTATTATTACATTATCTGCAAGTACAGTTTTTTTAATTTACTTTTTAGATTTTAAGTACACTACAAAAGTGCATTCAATACAATTAACCCTCTGGGCCTCTTTGGAAAAAAATTATGTTTTGAATTTTTAAAAATGGTAGCTTCATCAGAATGAGATGACACTTGGTGACTTTTGTTGCATTAGCTATGTGAGTACACAAAAAAATCAGTGACATGATTCGGATATGTTAAAGGGTCAAAAAAAAAATTGTCACACTTGGCTCCTTCGCGCTCAAAAATGACAGACATAGGAAATGAATGGGAAATACGGAAAAATGCGATAATTCAGAGAATCTTTTGGTAGTACAAGCTACAAATCAGCCACTGTGCTGAAAAGAAGTGTTCAGAAAGCAAGGACTGACACTCTAAAATATCAAAAGTACAGAACTGACACACACGCGCGCACACACACACACACACACACACACACACACACACACACACACACACACACACACACACACACACACACACACACACACACACACACAGAAATAAGCAGAAAAATGCCAAACCTGATATTTATCCAATCAAAAAATATCTAAACCTTGCCAAAAGTAATGTCTGAATATATTTCTAAATGCAACGCCGATTAAAATGAAGAAACAGAAGCCCCTGTATATATGTATATAGGGAGATACAGGAGGTTACATGACATTACGCAAGTTTTTGTTTTTTTTATGCCACTAGATTTTAAAAAAATGGATTTTAAATGCTTTTTTTATTTTTATTTTTATTTATTTTAATATGAAATGTTGTATTTATTGAAAAATAATAAATACATAATTAAATAAAATTATAAATATATAAATAAATATTGCATATAATATATAAATAATGTATAATATAAATATTGCATAGATTCATAAAAAATGCTCAAAATTCTAAATAATAATCACAAAATATTATTGAACAAAAATGTATTTAATTGATTTTCCTGAAGAAAAAAAAAAGTTACTTTTTTAAGGCTTCGGTCACTTTTGACCGTGAGGGAGGCAAGTGTGACCCCTAAATGAGGAGGCCCAAAGGGTTAAGCACACGTCTTTCACAAGGGACTGAAAGCATGACATGGTTTCGAGGCAAATAGTGCTAGAATTATTTATAGATGTTAGATGGTGAAGCAGGTATTCAGAGCTCTGATGTATTCTCAGTTTGTCTCTCACCTCTCCATCTTTCTCCTCTCCTCTTGTTTCACGTGTCTCACCAGACAGGAAGTGATGAAGATGATGCTCATGACGAGAATGATGGCTGAGCTGATGAAGGACACAAGAAGAGCTAAACGAAAGCCGCCATCCTCCAACCGAGACAAAGCTGCAGAAACACAGATCAGCAAACACACAGTGAGAGCATGACGGACACAGATGATTTACAGCATGTTTTATCCCAGCCTTGGAGAGACTTTTAAAAATGTAACATATTTTCCAAAACTGCTGGAACTTAAATAAGACACTCTGAGCAGTGGATCCTAATCTGACAATTATGAGGACTAGGAATCTGTTTAAATTGACAAGCCAAGACAATCTTACTGCAAATCTATTATTATATTCTAAGTATTAATATACAGTCATGTGAAAAAGTTAGGACACCCTATTGAATTTCATGGTTTTCTGTATCAGGACATCATAAAAAATAATCTGGTCCTGGGCAAGTCTTAAAATTCGGAAAATAAATCCTCAGATAAAAATCATCATATGACATATCACACAGTGTCATTATTTATTTGAGAAAAATACAGACAAGAGGGAAAGACCATGTGGAAGCCCTATGAGTCAACTGCCTGTAGATCCACTTTTTAGCAGCAATAACTTGACGTGTTCATTTCCTGTGTGACTTTTTATTTTGCACCACTCTTCTTTTCAACGCTGCTCCAGTTTATTGAGGTTTGTGGGCATTTGTTTCTGCACAGCTCTCACCACAGCATTTGAGTCAGGATGAGCTCTGGACTTGACTGGGCTATTGCAACACCTTGATTCTTTTCTTTTCAGCCATTCTGTTGTAGATTTTCTGGTGTGCTTGGGATCATTGTCCTGATGCATTGTCCTTAGCTGTCAGACAGATGCCCTCACATTTGACTGGAGAATACTTTGATATCCAGAGGAGTTGAAATCATCAGCCCTCCACCAGCATGTGTGACTTTTGCTATGAGGTGTTTGTGCTGATATGCTCTTTAGGTTTTCCTGTAAACTTGGCGCTGTGCATCATGGCCAAACATCTCCACTTTGGTCTCGTCTGTTCAAAGGACATTATTCTAGAAGACTTGATTTGTTTAGATGCATCTTCGCAGACCTAAACTGTGCTGCCATGGTTTTTTTTTAGGGATGCATGTATCGGCTGATCACTTGCGCGTTTTGTCAGTAAAGCCGGTTCTGTAATCAGCGGTAAATGCCATCAGGTGCGTGATTTCACGTTGAGCCGTATATACTACACACAGCAAACATACTACAAAACGCGCAAGCATGATCGGCCGATTCGGATCGGTGCATCCCTAGTTTTTTTTTTTTAGATAAAAGAGGCTTTCTTTTGCCAAGGCTTCTAAACATGCCATTTTGTCCCATATTTTTCTAATGGTATTGTCATGAACGTTATCCTATATAACATGTTAACTGAGGCCTGTAGTGTCTGAGATGTAGTTCTCGGGTTGTCTGCCATTTCTCTGAGCATTACTTATCTTGGGGTGAATTTTCTGGGACGTCCACTCCTGGAAGGAGAGGTGTCTGTTTTAAATGTCTTTCACTTGTGAATAAACATCAAATTGTTTGGACATGGCCGTATTACTCTTCTCAGATTGATGACAACAACAGTTGCTTCTCTAAGATCATCACTGATGTCTTACTTTATGTATAATCATTATTTTATGTATAATCCTTTTTACTGTGTTAATTTTAAATCAATTCTTAAATCATCTTAAATGTTCAGTTTTTATTGTTGTGATTATTACTTTAAATTTTTATGATTTTTATGCTATTATGATTTTAATTCCTCTTATGTACAGCATTTTGAATTGCCATTGTGTATGAAATGTGCTATACTGTATAAATAAGGCCTGTCATTGCTCATAATGACAAGATGCTGTTCGGAAGCGTTCACAAATAAGTTTGTAAGGCTTACGTTTACACTCCGGTGTGCCGCCGCTCCAGTGTGTCTTATTACTGCTGGACACGCAGGACATCTGACTGCCGCTGACCGCGCGGTGTCTGGAGGGGCACTGGAGGCTCATCACGGTACCCACGCTCGTCCCATCACCGGACACCAGCTTCAGAGTCCCCACCACAGGAGACAGCAGCGGAACACACTGACCTGTCACGGACAACACTTGTCTTATAATGCTGCCCTGCTACCACCAAAATAATCTATGTTTACTCACCTTCAGACCATGTGACTCAACACAGCGAATGGGTGCCGTCAGAATGAGAGTCCAAACATCTGATAAAAACATCACAATAATCCACACCACTCCAGTCTGAACAAATATGTGGCTGGATTTTGATGTGAGAGACAACAGGAGATGGACTTTTTCACTGGAGAAAGCGTTATTATGGATTATAGACTTGTATTTTAGTTAAAAACGTCTTCATGATGGATTTGTTTCAGTTTTTGTCTTCTCAAGATGTTAACTGATGGACTGGAGGGGTTTGGATTACTTGAGATGTTTTTATCAGCTCTCATTGTGATGGGATCCATTGGTGAGACAGTGATGCATTGACACATTTATACAAATCTTAATTCTTCCTAATCTTGGATGACCTGAGGGTGAGCGCAGTTTGAGCAAATTTCAGTTTTGGATGAACTATTCCTTTAAGGCGAGACACTGCAGGTGAATAGGGTAAAAAAGTGAACTAATAGTTATCACTTTACTTACCCAGATGATTGATTACATTGATAATTTCAAACATTTTTTGTATTACAAGTTTTCTAAAATGTTAGGTTTAAATATGCAAATGAGGCATTATTTAATTACACCACAACAAAAATCTAAACACTGGATGAAGTCAGTTTCAAAATTCTTGTTTAATTTTTTTGACATATCACAGTCAAATGTTTTTACAGAGGGGATTTTGGGATCTTATATTGTCACTCCATAATTCAGAAAAAACTTAGAACAGACAGAAAACAATGTATTTTTTACCATTTTGGGGGGAATAAAATGTATAAAATCAAGCAAATTCTATATGAACAAATCCCTCTGTAAAAACCTTCAGGATATAGACAGGAATACAAATGCAGAGTTTGGTGTGTGTAAGTGCTGCTGAAGTGGAGATTCATGGCTCAGTGGAGGAGACACAAACTCATTTTGACAACTTTAAAATATCAATTGTGATTGAAATCTATTGACACAAATAGATAAAGTGCTATAAAAGAAATACTAAACTGTGTTTTTGCCTGCAGTGTCTGCCTTTAATTCAAAAGTAAAGGTACCCAGAATGCCTTTGATTAGTTTATGTATTTTACTCTGTGCCCTATGCCCATATTTCAGTGGTTCTGTTTGGTTTTGAACTTGTAGTGTTGTGCTAGAGAGAAGTGAAACTGTAAAGCAGGTGTGCGCCATACTGCAAACGGGTGGTTAACAAATAACATGAACATGAGCCTGTTTTAATTTTAGGTTAAAATGTATAGTCTATATAGTGAAGACTGCATGAGGCCACCTCAAATCCTGTGTTTTGTCACAGTTTTTACTCCAGTCAATATGATAGGTTCATTACACAGATTATTTTGAAGTAGACATAAAGATAATTAAATAGACTGTAAAGATGAAGATAATTATACAGACTCAGGTAGGGTTCAGTCCCATACCTGAGCATTCAAGCATGCAGCTACGCAGATTATTTCTTGCCATAATCTTGCTCAAGCTTGACAGACATACAATCGCATCTGTTTGTCAGTAGATTTTCTGTGTCATTTCACATATGACTGAGTTTAAGAGTAGAGAGGAGATTAATGTTATGTAGACTAACACATTTTAACAACTGAAAATGTGCAGAGCACATAATATTGATTATTTTTCAAAGAGAGTGAGAAGGCAAGTGTATTTATTAGCGAATATATACAGTACCAGTCAAAAGATTTGAATAGTACGATTTTTTAAATGTTTTTTAAAGACGCATCTTTTGACCAACCAAGCTTGTATTTATTTGAATTAACAGAATAACAGTAAAATAATAAGAAAAAATAATACAGTACAGTACAGTACAATAAGTACAGAATAAACAGTAATTTTTAAAAATATTTTTACTATTTAAAATAACTGTTTTCTTTTTGAATATATTTTAAAATGTAATTTATTCCTGTGATTTCAAAGCTGATTTTTAGCATCATTACTCCAGTCACACGATCCTTTGGAAATCATTCACATATTCAGATTTGCTGCTCAACAACATTTATTATTATTATTATTATTATTATTATTATTATTATTATGTTGAGAACAGCTGAATAGATTTATTTCAGGTTTCTATGATGAATTGAAGCTGTTCTTTTGTTCTTTTGAGCTTTCTATTCATCAAAAAATCCTGAAAAAAGTACTCAACTGTTTTAAATATTGATAATATTAATAATCAGAAATGTTTCTTGAGTAGCAAATCAGAATATTAGCATGATTTCTGAAGGATTATGTGACTGGAGTAATGATGCTGAAAATTCAGCTTTGATCACAGGAATAAACTAGATTCTAAGAAATATATTAAAACAGAAAGCAGTTATTTTAAATAGTACACATATTTGACAATATTACTGCTTTTATTGTACTTTGGATCAAATAAATGCAGGCTTGGTGAGCAGAAAAAAACATTGAAAATACACACACACACACACACACACACACACACACACACACACACACACACACACACATTGTATAAGATTACAGCATTTACTATATCTAATTTTCAGTCTGCATGATTTCAAATTGGTCTGTTCCCCACACCTAATGAACCCTACAGCTTCATACTTGTGTAATACTTCCGGTGTTATTACAATAAACCAGTGTTGCCAGACGTACGATAATTATCGTATTTGTACCATAATTTTGACCTCTGTACGATGTACGATCAATAATACCACAATGTACGATAATTTCAGAATTTTGTGACACCATGGTCATTGTAATTATAGAGCTTCTATTCTCAAAGATCTAGCTGTGTGGATCCTACGTCTACCATCATGATTGTGAGGAGACGTGAACGTGGCGTTACGCATGTCTTTCATCCAATCTTACGTCTTCTCAACCAATATCAACCTGGAGAATGGCTCTCTCTCACGACCACAAGTTAACGTTCCTGTCGCACTTAGGTCAGTTGTTTCAAAACTGAGGTTGTTAGTTTAACAATTAAGTATAGAAAATGAGTGCTGAAAAGGATAAATAGCTGTAACATCTAGATAAATATCTTTATTTTGAACGTTTTACTCAAATACGATAACTTTCTCCCAAATACGATAATTTTGAGCTTCTGGTACGATACTTGGACATTTCCAATCTGGCAACACTGCAATAAACTATTGTTTTACTGTGGAAACTACATTTGTGTTCCACTGAAAATACAACAGCGTTCAGTCATTTATAGCGACTTGGGTAAACCTCAGGTCGAAATAACTGCAAACACAAGATGAAGAAAGAAACAGGAAGATGAAGCACATCGAGTGTGTTTCCGATCAAAGAAGCCTCTGTCATTTGCAGAAGACGCATTTCCTGCTTTCATCCTGTCTATACTGTTAATACACACGACAACTCTCTCTCTCTCTCTCTCTCTCTCTCTCTCTCTCTCTCTCTCTCTCTCTCTCTCTCTCTCACACACACACACACACACACACACACACACACACACACACACACACACACACGTTTGGGTTTACATGTTTTATGGGGACATTCCATAGGTGTAATGGTTTTTAAACTGTACAAAGCGTACTTTTTATGGCCCTACACCTACCCTACACCTAAACCTAGCCCTCACAGGAGATTGTGCACACTTTTACTTCATCAAAAAAACTCATTGTGCATGATTTATAAGCCTGTTTCCTCATGGGGACCTAAGAAATGTCTACTGGTATTCCTATCCCCACAACGTGATAAATACCAGGTACACACACACACACACACACACACACACACACACACACACGAATAATTAAAACCGCATCTAAAGAAAACGTTGCGCCCCCCTCGCCTTACACACAGTGATCACAAACAGGCTATTAATTGTCAAAATATTTGTACTCAAAATATATTACATTTTATAACTATAATTACAAATCAAACTCAATCGGTAATGTTGTTAATTTCAACTGGAACTGGTAGATGATTTGTTAAGAGAACAATCGCTTTATTTTAAGGCAGTGTTTTTCAACCTTTTTTGAGCCAAGGTACATTTTTATTTGAAAAAAAAAATGACAAGGCACACCAACAATCGAAACTGTAAAATAAAAATTAAACTCTGTAGCCTATATTAACAATATACAGCCATTCTTATCGAAGTGTCTTGAACAGGAATCAAATAAACACAAAGAAAAACGTATTTTATGATCTTTCATATTTCTTCTTCGTTCAAATAAAAAGTGCAATGAACAATATACAGTCATTCTTATCAAAGTGTCTTGAATAGGAATAAAATAAACACAATGAAAACAGTATTTTTTTTATCTTTCTTATTTCTACCTACTCAGTGTAAAACCTGGGCCTAACCTAACATATATTAAAATAACAAATACTAAAATAAAATAACAGGAGAGTTTGGAACACTAGTGTGCAAACTTTGTTCCTACCACATACCAAGCTAATAACATCGTCAGCATTAAAAGAGCATAACTGCTGCTTTATGCAGTGCAAAGTTTGTAATGAAGATAATACGTTTTCGTCAGTTATTTTACCTACGGATCGCTGCATTTCTTACATATTTCTGCTCATTCGAAATCGGATACCATTACATTTGTTTTAATGCATTATTGATAGAGCGATTGCGTGTGAATAAGTGTTGTACCTGTTTAAATCATGCTTTCACCTGAAAATATTTAGTATCTAGAAGGAACAAACTCCTTGTGAACTAGTTTGTTCCTTCTAGATACTAAATATATACTATAATTTACCGCTCATGTCTATTGCCGCCGTCATCATAGCCTTCATATTCTTTCTGATTTGAGTGATCCATCTCTATCAAGCTACAGTGGCACAGTGGTTGAAATAAGGTAACTGTTTCAGTGCAATTACACAAATGATTAGCTACTTAATATTAATTAACTATTTGTTTTTTTAAATTTAAAGTTAAGTTTAGGATTAGAGATTGCAATTATGTAAATAGTAATAATTTACAAGTGTCACCGAACAATCTTGTGCTATAAAGCAAAGCTCTAACCAAATACATAAACACTTTTAAGGCAGTCACGTGATTAACAGAGCAGCGGTGTGGATGAATTTACCTGTCTGGTTGAGAACGCTGTTCCAGTCCCCCATCACTGATTCAGATGCACTGATGAAAGCCATTCAAACGGTTGCACTGTAGCGCTTCCACTTCACTTCTCTGTCTGCCTCTTTTCCTCTGAGCGAACCGGAGGACCTGCGCATGCGCAGACGGAGACAGTCAGTGTGCTCAGTCTGGAGCGAGTATTTAGGCTTCACGATGAGGACACGGATTGTCTCGAAGCTGTCGCTCTGCCCTAGTGGCTTAACTTCAATGTTCCGTTACCCTATAAATAACACTCCAGGCTGAAGACAACGCTAAACTAAGATTTTGTTTAGGAATTGTGTTATTGAAAGTGAACTGGTGCTCATTTCTGCATTCTGAGGATGCTGCAATTGTCTATGAAACCCACACATTAAAGAAGGGGTTCCTGGTTAACACACCACATGCCTTGGTTTCTGATGACCGTAACACACACAAAGAATGATAAGTTTAGTCTCAAGGGCTTATTTTAATGAGCTGATGATTTGAAGGGGGGTTGGGTGATGTCTTGCAAGAAATGAGTTTCAATAAGTCGAAAAATGAAGTGAAAGGAAGGGTTTGGAGTGAGATATTTAAGAGAATCCTGAGGCCAGATGAAGAGGCTAAAAAACAAGAAAGAGGAAGTACTGCAGGTGCCTGCGGAGTCGTGACGAGCCCTGAGAGCTTAACAGGAAGACATGAGGGTAGACTAAAGAGGTGTGATCATACTACATCTGACAGGTTTGATGGTAATCTGGTGCCACAAAAGAGAAGTTACACATTGATTATACTGATTTTGAAGACACTTGAGTCCAAGTGTAGTGGGGCCTTGAGTTCAATAGGACACAGTATTAGTATCTGGCCTAACTAGTTCTGTACAGCCTGATAGAAATTCATCCTAAGCTGGTTGCTTTGATGGAACATGGTAGCTGGGTTTGAACTGGTCTAAACTGGTTATTAGCTGGTCGTCCAGTCGAAACACCTGGTTTGTTGCTGGTCCAAGATGAATATTTAACCATTCAATTAAAACAGGCTTGTAATTTGATGACATCCTGAAATACTTTATTTATTTTAGAAACAAAAGTAATTTAATGGTGTATAAGTCTACAGCAAAAGTTGCCTACAGCTGAACTGTATCCGGAAGTGGAAAACAAATGTGATAAATGCCATGGCTCTCCCTGTCACCTTAGTCACATGTTTTTTTCTGTGTCCTAAGCTGGAAGGTTTCTGGACAGGTTATTTTGCTATTATGTCAACTGTTCTTGGGGTAACTCTCCAACCTTGTCCTCTGATTGCTATATTTGGGATTCCTGATTGCTCACTTTCACTTAATTCTACACAAAAGGATATAATAGCTTTCACATCCTTATTAGCGAGACGTCTATTATTGTTGCATTGGAAGTCTGCTAAATATCCTCCTATCTCCCAGTGGCTTAAAGATGTCATGTTTTTTTTAAAACTGGAAAAAATTAAATACACGTTGAGAGGATGTACAGCCAAATTTTTCCACAATTGGCAACCCTTTATTTCCTGTTTTACTAGTTTAGAGGTATTGCCTGATTAAATGTATACCTGTATGTAATCTGTTTGTTGGTTGTGTTGAGCCCTGTGGGACCGGGGTGGGGGGGTGGGGAGCTGTTCTTTGGTTCAGAGTGTTTTTGTCTAATTTATATATGTCTATATTTATTTAGGAAAATGAAGAAAGGTCAATTGTATTTCTGTAAGTGCAAGTACTGTGTTGTTTTCTTTTTTCAATAAAAATATTTTGGGGGAAAAAAAGTTGCCTACAGCACTCCCAATATATTTTTAACAAAATTGTCAAGGCTGGAAACTCTAACAGTGTGTTCAGTAGACAGATGCCCTATTTATATTACTGAAGTGCTAGGTTATTCAAAGCACCATAATTTCCCCTCAACTTTTATATATTATTTAATTGAATATACACCAATATTTCAATTGGAAGTGTTTTTAGTGTATTTTTTATTAATTATGTACACTATTATATTAAAATTGTAACTATATTATATTATAACACTTTATTTCCTTTCCTTTCCTTACGTCCTTTCCTTAAAAGCATTCAGAAACAGAAAATAAAACATTTTTCTTGTTTAACTTTTATTATACAGAAGACTTAAGGAAAAGAATGCTTGATTATTTTATTAAAATATTGGGCTTGGGCCTGTATATTAAAGAGGTCATTAATGAGGACAGAAGGTCATTAATGAAAGGGGTGGCTGTTCACAGAGTGCTGTATCAAAGCATACTAAATGCAAAGTTGACTGGAAGGAAGAAATTGGGTAGGAAAAGGTGCACGAGCAAAAGGGATGAGCGCAAGCTTGAGAATACTGTCAAAGCCAATTCAAACACTTGGGAGAGTTTCACAAGGAGTGGACTGATCAAGAGTCACCACGCTCAGACGTCTTCAGGAAAAGCACTACCAAGCCACTTCTGAAACAGAAACAACTTCAAAAGCATCTTACCTGGGCGAAGGAGAAAAATAACTGGATTGTTGCTCAGCGGTCCAAAGTCATCTTTTCAGATGGTCCCTGAGTCTGGAAGAAGACTGGAGAGGCAGAGAATCCAAGCTGCTTGAAGTCCAGTGTGAAGTTTGTGAAGTCAGTGATGATTTGGGGTTCTGTGACGTCTGCTGGTGTTGGTCCGCTGTGTTTTATCAAGTCCAAAGTCAATGCAGCCAACTAGCAGGAGACTTTGGAGCACTGTATGCTTCTGTCTGCTGACAAGCTTTATGGAGATGCTGATTTCCTTCTCCAGCAGGACTTTATCTCCTGCCCACAGTGCAAAAAACACTTCCAAGTGGTTTGCTGACCATGATATTACTGTGCTTAATTGGCCAGCCAACATGCTTGACCCGAACCCCATTGAGAATCTATGGGATATTTTCAAGAGAAAGATGAGAAACCAAAAAAAAAAAAACCAACAATAAAGCTGAAGGCTCAATAGTGCCTTAGCAGTGCCATAAGCTGATTACTTCCACGCCACACCTCACTGATTTGTGCTAAAGGAGCCCAACCAAGTATTGAGTGCATAAATGAACATACTTTAAAGAACTTGAACTTTTCTGTTTAGCAAATCCTCCTTTTTCGGTTGATTTTTGACTGGATTTTTGACTTTCATGAGCTGTAAGCTCTAATCAAATTTTTTTTTGAGATGCACTAAATATAAAGCAGCAAATAAAAATATAAACAAATAAACAAATTGCATGACAAATATTCTGTTAAAACATTCAATTAAAACACTTACATTAATGCACATGATTACTAATTACACTTCTTTACTTTTGTCAGTTAAAATATTCAGTAACATTTTAGAATTGGGAACACTTATTCACTATTAACTACGACTTTTCCCTCAATAAATTCCTAATTTGCTGCTTATTAATATTTAGTAAGGTAGTTGTTAGGTTTAGGTATTGTAGAATAAGGCATTAATATGTGCTTAATTAGTACTGATAAATGGCCAATATTCTAGTAATATGCATGCTAATAAGTCGTAGTGAATAGTGAATAAGTGTTACCTATTCTAAAGTGTTAGCAAATATTCAAATACTCATGTCAATCAGTTAGACAAACACCTACCATTATACTCCCCAACAGATATCTAGCATAGCAAACCACAGTTCATACTGTACCTATGTTTGCATCTGCTCTGCATCACCCACACAATATGCAGTTGAACAAATGAAACCAAACGAAGAAGCCAAAAAACCAACAACAGGTAACACATCGCCTACCCCATAGCCACCACACGCTGATGAATGTCTGACACACTCTAAACATGAACTACCCACAGCCTTGGTGTTGAATGTATGAGAATAAGAGTCTGTAGAGACACTCATCTCTAGTGTGTGGCCTGTGAATAAACTGTCAGATCAAGTGTGAGTGTAATGGATTGTAATTAGGATCAGAAGTCATTCATTCCCATATTGACATACCTGAATGCCTGAAAGAGAACCATTTTCATTGGTGGAACAAATTAGCAGTATTGTGACTAAATGTTAATTAATCAGTATTAAGTTTTTCAATAATACATTTAAATGTGGGCAAGCAATGACAATGAAACTAACTTTAAATTACCTTCATCTTATTTGCTTTCACTTAGCTTGAACTTCACATAATGTTGAAATCCATTTTTTTCCCCACAGCAGTTCAGTTTTGCTCAAACAACTATATGGTAGACCCCTCACATTACTTCTAGGGGTCATACACACACACACACACACACACAGATTTTGTGTGAAAATAAATCATACAAGTTATTTATTTTGTTTAAAAATCTTAAAGATGTGTGATGTGGCAAGTTGCGTGGGGTAAAAGGTACACAGTATAAATATAAATACCTAGTTCTGCCATGAAAATCTAGATGATGCAGGCTGACTGGTTGTTAACGTAACTGATGATATCACAGAGTTATACGACTTGGCACAAGCTGATTGGATCATATTTAAATGGCTAGTAACATTCACTTGGGCATTTTCGCAGCTTGCTTTTAGAGTTCTTCTGAAACCCTCCACCTTCCCCAGCTCCACCTGCATAGATCTGCTACGCGTTATTTTATGCTATTTGTGCAGCAGCAGTATGTCTTAAATACTAATAGCACTGTATCGCCATATGCTTTGGCAGTAGCTTGCAGCAATAATCTACAACTACAGCAATAACCAACAGCAGCAGCATGACAGTTGTCGTGACAGAAATACTTTAGCTAAAATAATGTTGTTTTTTAAATAATGTCAAAACAATCACTTTAGCAAAGTTCATATTATTTTCTGCCCTATCTAATAATTTACATAACTTACAGACTCAGAACCATCTTTCATGTCCAGGTGACTAAAGTGGTACAGTCTTGTTTTGCACAACTGAGGCAACTATCCAAGATGAAGTCATTCCTTTCTTTTGCAGATTTGGAAAAGGTCACTTGTGCTTTTATCTTACCCAGACTTAATTATTGCAATGCACTTTATTCTGGTATTAGCAAGAGAAATCTCTAAAGATTGCAGCTGATTCAAAATGTGGCTGCTAAGCTTTTAACTTGTACTAAGAAAAGTGACCATTGCACTTCACTGGTTGCCTGAGTTTTAATTTGATTTTAAGATTTTGTTTTTAAAGCCTTGAAGGGGCAGGCTCCTGCCTATATGTGACTTATTAACTCTTACTTACTTTTTAAGCCTGATCGCTGCTTGAGATCCTCTGGTGGGGCCCTATTAATGGTTCCTAAATCTCCACTTGTTACCAAAGGTGTCTGCGCTTTTGCCATCTGTGCGCCGGGACTGTATCCTCTTTTAAGTCTCTTCATTAGACTCATTTTTATTTTATGACTGTTTCTTAATTTTTGATAGTATTTTTGTATTTTGTTGCTGTACTGATCTTTTTATTGAAAAGCACTTTGTTTTGAAAGGTGCTATATAAATAAAAAGTTTACTTTACATACTTATTTTGATAAATAAAATAATTTTTACTGTCATTAAAATATGTTAAAATAAAACATATATTTTAAAATACAGAAAATCATTTTAAAATGTAAAGATTGATTAATAGCATGTTTCTAAATATGATGGTTTCATTCTAAACATGGTGATTATCCCATAATGTGATGTTTACCATCTGAATCTAACAATGTCATGTAAACAAACAGAAAAGTCAGGCTTCTATTAATAATCATGTTAATTATTGTGCCTTTTAGCCCCAACAGCTGGGGCCCTTATACCCCAAATACATACTTTTATGTATTAAAATCTGTTGCTTTAATTATCTTAAACAAAACTGAAAATCATTAAGAAGATCTTTGTCTCAAGATATATTCAACAATTTTAGTGTTGCTACTTAAATCTACAACATTTTTCAAAACATCAAATATTAGATCAAGTAAGCACAGAATCGACTTCAAGCATCAGCCAAATTTGCACATGTATCTTGAAAAGCAGAGGTTTTGGACAGCGCTAAGCCATGTTTTTCTGGCATCTAGTGGTTTAGAGAAAAGTAATATCAAAGGCAGCTTTAGCCCCGTGTATATAGTCAAGCCCGAAATTATTCATACCCCTGGCAAATTTTGGTAGACCCCTTAGAGTGTCTTAAAGTTACTTTTATTCAACCAGCAAGTTTTTTTTTTTTTTTTTGACCGTATATGACACAGGCTTCTCCCAAAAGATAATAAGATGTTGTACAAGAGGCATCATTGTGGGAAAAAAAAATATTTCTCAGCTTTTATTTACATTTGAACAAAAAGTGGCATGTCCAGAATTATTCATAGCCTTTGCAAACTGTCACAGTCTATGGGAAAATCCAAAGTTCTGTACCATTCCAAATAGTCCAAGCTGTTCTAAAGCATCCTAATTACCCTGATTCATTGGGAACAGCTGTTTTAATCAACTCAACAGGTGAAAAACACAGGCTCTCTGCTGTTGGTTTGTGGACAGTCATGTCTAAGACAAAGGAGCTCACTGAGGACCTGCGGCTGCGCATTGAGCTGCTCACAAGTCAGGAAAGGGCTATAAGGCCTTATCTAAATGTTTTGAAGTTCCAGTCGCTACAGTGCAAAGTATTATTAAAAATACAAGACGTTCCGCACTGTGACAAATCTCAGAGGACGTGGTCGAAAGCCAAAAGTGACACCTGTGCTGGCCAGGAGGATAGTGAGAGAGATAAAAAAAGAATCCAAGGATCACCACCAAGGCCATGATGAATGTGGGCTCTGCTGGTGGCAACATCTCAAGGCAGACAGTCCAACAGACAATGAACACCGCTGGGTTCCACGGACGCAGACCAAGGAGGACACCACTTCTCCAGATACGGCCCACAAAAGCCTGCTTAACCTTTGCAAATGCTCATCTGGACAAAGAAGACGACTTCTGTTTTATAGTCAGATGAAACAAAAAATTAAATTGTTTGGCCACAATGATGTAGCCTTCATTTGCCATAAAAAAGGAGAAGCCTTGAACCCTAACTCTCCCTAATCCCCACTGTCAGACATGGTTTCAGCCGGTGGACCAGGGAACCTAATCACAGTAAACGGCTCCATGAAAAAGGAGCAATACATCAAAATTCTCAACAACAACATCAGGCAGTCTGCAGAGAAACTGGCCTTGGGCACCAGTGGACATTTCAGCACCACAACAACCCAAAACACACAGCAAAATTGGTGAAGAAATGGTTAGCAGACAAAAACATTACCGTTTTGCAGTGGCCCAGCCAGAGTCCTGACTTAAATCCAATTGAGAATCTGTGGAGGAGCTAAAGATCAGGGTGATGGCAAGAGACCCTCTAACCTGAAAGAGCTGGAGCTCATCGCTAAAGATGAATGGGCAAAAATACCAGTGGAGACATGCAAAAAGCTGGTCAGCAATTATAGGAAGCTAAATTAAGGCTTTTCTATTGATTATTGAGAAGGATATGAATAATTTTGGACATGCCACTTTTTGTTCAATTTAAAAAATAAAAGATGAGTAATATTTGTTTCCCACAATGATGCCTTTTGTATATTGTCTTATTATCTTCAAGGAGATGTCTGTGCCATTTCTAAAAAAAAAAAAAAAAAAAAAAAAACTTGCTGGTTGAATAAACGTAACTTTAAGCATTTGCCAGGGGTGTGAATAATTTCAGGCTTGACTATATATATATATTACTCATTGTTTAATGTGGAAACTTTGAGAACATGTTTTGTATGTATAATACTCAGCATCTAAAATATGAAAAATAATTAGTCATAAACGTGACGAAATAGAGAAAATCAGTTAACATATCTCAGCATCTGCTTTCACAATACATCTACATATGATCAAAAAAGATTCTTCTAACAGGATGTAGGTACCACCCTATTCCAGGAAACTACTCAAACACAATAACACATTTAGATTAGCAAGAATATTTTGTTCTTTATGAAAGAAATGCATCTATTTCCTTTGATGAAGCATCGACAACGAGAACCTGCTAAAAGAAATGCGCTTCTAGTGCTGGAACTCTACATGAATAAATGCAGTCTCATAAACATCAGAGACCAGATACTCTTTTATTCATTGATATGCTATAAGACAGCCTTTTGTACACATAAAACGCTTATAATAATACTGGTTCTGTTTGGAGGGTTTAAACAATATTAAAAGGGAAGCAAATGCAATGTTTACATCATTCAATACATATGGACCACGATCCACCTCCAGACACACAGACGGGACTGTGCAGGTGTACAGTACTTCTGCATACAAAAGAGAAGTGTGCCTTTGGTGAAAAAAGAGTGCTCTGTTCTCGAAGATCTTCCAATACAAACCTTAGAAGTTTCACAACAGCAAACGGTTTCCCCTCAAGCATTGAAATGGCAAATTGTAGAGTAGGGTGTAATAATCAGCGGTCTGCCACAGGAATCTGCCCCTAGCGGTAAAGCTGGGCATCCTCGTGAAAACAATCTCTCATTTGTACAACAGTTTGAGGAAGCAACAGACCATGAATGTTCATACTTACCAAAGACTTTAAAGGAGTTTTTGAACACCCTGTGAAACCAACCTTGTGAAAGTGTGGGTGAATGTAACAAAAACACAACAGGGTTTCACTCCGAAAACCAAAGGAAAATGTTGCATCATGTAAAATAAAGCCATTTTTACATTGTAACATTAAGTATAAAAACATCTTGACGCTTGAGTTTTTCCCCACACTACACAGTGGAAATTCTGTATATCATTATTTTTTGTGCATTATAATAATGAGAATGTGGGGTGAAATGTGCTTAACTAGCATTAAAATAACAGAAAAAAGGTCCTAAAACTCTATAATGCAAGATGATTTTGTCTGAAATCTGACTTTTTCCTCTGCTTCATTTCTGCGTGTCCCTTCAGTTTGTGTATTTTAAGAATTACTTTAAAAAAAAATCAGAACGTAAAGTGGTGCTTGAAGGTCTGAACTGACAGTGCATTACACAAACATTGACTTAATGCTTTAACTAATAACACATCTGAAAGGCAACAAATTAAAAAACAAACATTCATCTTAACATTAGATAGACATTCCCAACATCTTCATCCAGCGCAACACAGGAACAGTGCACTGACAAAGAGCAATGATCGTGTGAAGGAAGGCAAAAAAGATCTTCAAGAGAAAGAATAAAAAAAGTGCTGAGGATAAAGTGATTTCAAGTAACAGGAGTTCTTTATAAAGGGGAGGGACCAGAGGCGAGGGAAAGCATCTTATTGGCTCTTGCTGTGACTGACATCTTGTTGGCTCCTCCCTTTACGGCGTGTGACAGGAGTGACTCCATTCAGTCAGTTGCTGATTCACAATCTGGAATCATCGGAATACGCGTGACTCTTTCTTCTTCTCATGTCACAGATGTCACAGCCAGAGAGACCTGAGAAAGACAATGATTACAGCACTGAATCTCTGCAATCACATCAAGACACAAAGCTAGCAAAGTCTCTAAAAAAAAAAAACAGAAAAAAAGTAATTGCAATTTAAAATAACAGTTTTTAATAATACTATTTATTTCTGTGATGCAAATCTGAATTTTCATCAGCCATTACTCCAGTATTCAGTGTCACATGATTCTAATACTCTGATTTATTACTTTTATTATCAATGTTAAAAACTGCTGCTTAATATTTTTGTGGGGAAATGTGATACTTTTTTCAGGAACTTTTCTTATTCAAAATAGAATATTTTCTGACAATATAAGCCTTTACTATCATTTTAAATCAATTTAGCACATTCTTGCTGAATAAAAGTGTTAATTCCTTTCAAAAAGAGAAAGAAAGAAAACATGTCCTGACCCTAAACTTTGAATGAGATGTTTACTGTTACAAAAGCTTTCTATTTTAAATAAATTATTGTCTTTTTAACATTTTATATATCAAAGAATCCTGAAAAAAGTATCAGAGGTTAATCAAATATTAAGCAGCACAACTGTTACCAACACTGATACTAAATCAGCATATTAGAATGATTTCTGAAGGATCATGTGACACTGAAGACTGCTGAAAATTCAGCTTTGCATCACAGGAATAAATTAGATTTTAAAGTATATTAAAATAGAAAACCACTATTTTAAATTGCATTAACATTTCACAATATTTTAGTTTTTTTCTGTATTTTTAATCAAATAAGTTCAGCCTTGATGAGCAGAAAAGTGTCCTTTAAAAACATTAAAAATGTTACTGATCCCAAATATTTGAGCAGCGGTGTATATATACATATTATTATATGGAGAGTTTATTTTCAAAAACAGATAACTCGTTTTTTTTTTTTTTTTTCCAAAAATCTTCAAAACAAATTTTGAATCATATTGTGTTAGTTAGCTCTGTTTTTAGTTATTTGACTTTATATCAAAATAACCCAACTGCAATTTGATTGAGATTAATTAGAATGCATAATGAAAAAACATATTTGCAATTTTTTAAATATATAAATATAAATATATACACACGCATACATACATATAAAAAAAAAAAAAATGTTAAATATAAGAATGAGTTTTTTCCTATCGATTTTGGGGTACAATATGACCTGAAGATGTTATTTGTAAGATTTCCCCATAAAAGACAGACAGAAGAGCACAGAAACTGATGTTCAGACAGACACACATGACTTAGTAATACATTATCCCATTTGTCACCGGCTGCAGACGGGCGCTCTGAGGTCAGGACAGGGCCACGCAAATCCATCTGACCTTAATCTGACAGGTCACACACACACACACACACACACACACACACACACACACACACACACACACACACACACACACACACACACACACACACACACACACACACACACACACACACACACACACACACACACACACACACACACACACACACACACACACACACACACACACACACACACACACACCAGCCAAAATATCTAAAAATTCTTAAATCAAGAAGGATTTTCTAGATGAGTAAAAATTATTGTCTTGTTTTCAGAAAAAAAAAATTAAAATTAAGTACATTTTTGCACAATTATCTGCCAATGGGGTGAGAAAAATAATCTTGTTTTCTGTTTGAAATAAGATTTTTTTTCTTACCCCATTGGCAAATTTTTGGGCTTGTTCTAAGCAAAAACTCACTTCATTTTGAGTTGTTTTTTTTCTGAAAACAAGAAACTAATTTTTACTCTTCTAGAAAATCCTTCTTGATTTAAGAATTTGTAGATATTTTGGCTGGAATCAAGACAACAAATCTAAGCTAGAAAAGCATTTTATGCAGTGCAGAGACTGACCTGTGTGCTGGTTTGTTGGTAAAGCAGCAGAGGATGTGCTTCAGTGATGGGCGCCCAGCTCTTGGTCCAACTCCTCAACCTTTCCTGTTCGCTGAGAAGACTGAGCAACTGACAACTGCTTCTGAAACACAAACACACATAGACTCAGACACAGTTACAGATCTGCTGACTAAACTAGTATGCTTATACATATGAAGTATTTTATAAGAACTTTAAGTTTAAAGACAGAAGCATTGCTGCCTTACTACTGATCTACTCTTTTTTTTTTCATCATGTCTGAAGTGTGTTTGACACTGACACACATTATGAGAACGTACTCTGAACACTATTTTTGAATGCGTGTTTCATGCTGTCTAGATGATGAGTTACGATGTGTGAAATAATTGTCTGTAAGAGTAATTGTCAGTGTGTCAGCCGTGGGTGTAGTTTGCTGCTGCTGATGTAACACACAGACAATGACTGATGGAGATTTCTGAGGATCGCCCCCTTCAGGAACAACTGTGTGTGACTCACTGAACACCAGAGGAAAGCCTGCATTTACACCGACACACAAATGTGACCCTGGACCACCAAATCAGTCATAGTAGCACAGGTATATTTGTTACAATAGCCAAAAATACAATGCATGGGTCAAAATGATCAATTGTAACTAAAGCTCATATCCCATGAAGATTTCCTACTGTAAATATATCAAAACTTAATTTTTGATTAATATGCATTGCTAAGAACTTTATTTGGTGATTTTCTCAATATTTAGATTTTTTGCACCCTCAGATTTTCAAATAGTTGTATCTCAGCCAAATATTGTCCTATCACAGCAACGCTTATTTATTCAGCTTTCAGAATATGCATAAATCTCATTTTTAAACAAATTGACCCTTATGACTGGTGCTGTGGTCCAGGGTCACAAGACTATTTACTAACATCTGATCAGATATGAATGCACAGAAAAATCCACAATCTGATCTGAGCCACACAAATGCTGCTTTAAATCAGCCCTATTTCCAGTTTATCTGAGCTCCATCTAAACACATTCATGTAATCCCAGAAAGCTCAAAGCTGCTCATGCTGAGGTGCGAATAACTTAATGCACTACAGTACATTCATCTCAACACGCTTATCAGATACAAGTTACTAGACCTCTGCAATATGGCCAAAATATATTTTTCATATCATTCTATATCAGTGTTTATTACAATATTCATTTCATGCCATTAAAGGAAATGCTTTCCACAGGTCTGATAAACCCCAAGAAAGTTTAATTTTGTTTAATTATTTTCCTCCAAATTCAGTTTTACCCATTCAATTAACTGAAGCTTTGAAAAATGCAATTTATATGAATACGTATCATTTTTACATTTTTCAGTCAATTGAGGTGATGCACAACACTTTGTATACTGTATAAATTAAAACATGAATATGAATCCTTAAAATAATAATCATAAATCAATGTAATGTTCAATAAACAATATTATTATTATTATTACTAGTACTAATACTACCACCACTTTTGAGAAGCACATTTAACTGTTCAACGGAAATATATTTCTGTCAAAACTGAGTTCTTGAAATGAAACCAAACTTTTATTTGGGAAGGTTGTAGTGAAGACCTATGAGTGTTTGACACTAGTTTTTCTGTAAACAGGGAGCAGAGATTTTATATATGAAAATGATTTAAAATGTTATTATCAATATTATGGATTTTATATTGATTCATATAATAATATAATTATATGCTTTTTGAATAACTGAGAAAATGTGAGCATTATAAATAGTAACTTACAATGTTTCTATTAAATTGTTTTCATGGTAAATAGAAATAGAAACACAGAAATTAAAAACCTTAGGCTGCTTTTAGCCTTATGCTGGTGTTGGTGTTCACTTTCCAGCAATGAAACTAAGTAAATAATTAAATAAAATAATAATCATGATATAATCAGCCACCATGGATTTCAAAAGAAAACTGAAGTGATGTTTCATAAAAAATTATAAACACATGCAAAAACAAGAGAGGACCAAAGAAATACTAATAACTGATTTTTTGTTGTAGTCAATGTTGCCAGTTTAGTGATTTTGTCACAAGATTTAGCGACTTCCTCACCCCTTTTGAGACTTTATTCAAAAGCCAAACAACAAAAGTATTTTCTGGGACAAACCTTTAAGCTTACAACACTTTCCCACTGATAGATTTAGATTTATATAGATCAGTGAACTGGCCATTATGGACCTCATTTTAGCTACTGTCAATGGAAAGAAGTTAGCAACACTGATCAGAGTTTTTTTCTTTTCATATTTAGATGGTTTAAGTGAAATGTGAGATCATTAAAAAACCCTCCACTCATCTCTTTTGTCCACTGTTGTGTTTGATGGGGTCAGTGTCACAATATTTAAGACCCTGCTCACTGTCATCACCAGAGCACTGATGCATTTTTCCAGTTTTCCAGTGAAAAAACGTTATTACTACCTTACTTTATCAGTTACAAAAAAAAAGCCTGATGATCAAGTTTGTATTGTTTTTTCAATTCCATATCACCATATAACTCCAACACGTCATATGTTCATTGTAAAGTGTATTGCTGCGTCTGAAATCGCATACTGCTTCGGTAGGTACTACATTTAAATTCAAACGTACTTCATGACCGTTAAAACAGTACGTTCTATATAGTATGAATATGGGTAGTATGAATGGAATTCGGACGTACTACATCCGCCGCGTCTCCACTTTCCACCATTTTTGCGAATAACGACCCCTCTCCTGAGGCCTGAAGTGTCCATCGGGTGCGTACTGCAGAATTCGGGCGGAAGCAGTGGGTCATCCGGGAACTTCTCACCTACTGTATTTCCAACACTATGAATTAGGACACACTACTCGCCTCACATACTGTTTTTCGCGTTCTATATAGTAGGGAAGTATGCGATTTCGGACGCAGTGCCTGTCTCCTCCTCTTTGCTGCCATCTTGTCACTCCTAGGTTAGCAGACCTCTCCAGCTCTCTTAAATAATTTAGGAGCTGAGACCTAGTCTTAACACTTAGGAACCTTTAGTAATCCTTTTTATTTTTCAGTCTAGGAATAAGAGTAAAATTTCTTCATTCTAAGAATTTTAACACACTTTAGACTAAAATTAGACTCTGAGGGGCTTTATACCCCAGGGGCCGTTTGACAATGTATCGGTAGAAAATTAAGGCATAAAATGGCATGATTTATAATTCAGATACAGCTTCACACAAAACAAAACAAAATATCTTACACGATGGAATTTCAGCCTTTATACCATTAAAAGGGATAAATCGAGTTGATCATTTATTATATTTATTTAAAACATAAATAATACTGTCTTATTTGTTTAGATTCTTAGAAGGCACATTAACTTCTTTCACATTTACAACTCTGTGTTTGCTGCATAACAACGTAGGTCGATAATTGCAATAATTTGACCATAAAGAGCTGAAAAAATGTGGAAAAGAAAAAGTCATTCTCTGTCACAAGAGTGCTGAAATATTAAGGTTTCCCTAGTAACGGCTGTATACAAATCAGCATTAACGCTGTTTATCAGGCAATAAATGAAAATGCCAACGACACGTTTCTGAGGACAGTCGGTTCCCTTCAGATACATTCATATAAAGACATCAGTGCCGCGTTTTGACTTTGAAACCTACAGCGTGCATATTTATTCAATGACATCATTGCCTTTTGAAGTTTAATCCAGCCCTATCGCGATTCTCGTCTTTCCGTCCCCAAATGTACGACCTCCTAAATTATAATTAAGTATTTTCTTATACTATTTAACATATTTCAAACTTTTTATGGCCTTAAATTTGATACAACTAAATTGAGGAGTTTTTAGGACCTGCAGGAGCCCTCTGACAGAAGGGCACTTTGGGCATCTGAGCACCCTCCGCCCCCCCTCTGCACGTGCCTGATACGGCCCCAGATCTCACCTCAAGTTTTTTCTTGGGCTCAGTGCCGCCCCCTGCTGTCCCTTCAGTTCCCTGCAGGAGTTCATAACACTGCTTACACAGGCGGATGTTCTTGCTCTCCGACACCTTCGAACATTTCCCACAGACGGCCTGCAGATGAACACGGCACATGTCAGGACACACAGTATGGCATGTTTACGATGGTATATCAGTAACAAAACTTGAGAGCTTGTTGATCAGAATGTGAGAACTTGTCATATTAATATTCGTATTTGTAATTTCAGATTTGCACTCACAGCTCTGATCTGAAAAGCTGAATCTTTCAGTTTGAACAGGCAATGATCAAAACACTTGTGTTAATAGCTACAAATGTGTAAAATTACATTCAAATAAACAAAATGACAGACGCAAGTGTTTACGACATATTTGCTACAGTAGACCGCAGAAGAAAAAAATGTCAACTCTTCAGCAATAAAAAAAAGGAAAAGAAATGTTAGATTATCTTGAATAATTTTTTATTAATTTAATTAGTGTGGATGACTGGATCATCGAAGGTCGGCAGCAAAGACATCGGTTAATAAAACTGGATTAAACACATAAAGGATATTTGTATTATTTAACATATTTAATTATTGCAGGTTTGTGTTGAATTTCGTGTGTGTGAGTGTCGAGTGAGTGAGATGAATTAATGCATGTTCACATTTATTCTAGAACTGCAGTAACGTCTTACTCTCAGTTTGTCTCCACATGAGGACAGGAGAGCTTTTGATCAATAAATGAGGGGAAAAAGTAACTGGCGCTACTAATTTGAAAAAGTAACTCAGATATTTTCTTGTCAATTAAAAAGTAATGCGTTACTTTACTAGTTACTTGGAAAAAGTAATATTATTACGTAACCTGTGTTACTTGTAATGCGCTGCCGCTACCCCAACACTGTGTATATCCTGATGCATATTGCAGAGTAATATCACTGAACCAGAGTTGCAACGTAACTCTGTAGTTTTTATTATCTTTCTTTAATAATTGAAACTTCTTTATTGGGTTAAATTCCTTATTTGCTTGCCTTTATTAATATTCACTTGTGCTTATGCTTCTGTGATTTTCATACAATAACATGAGATGTCATTAATTAACCCTTTTAAATGCAACAATTAAAAAACAACTTATAAAAATCAAGCGCTTGATAATACCTAAATGTACATTAAAAAGTAAAATCTAAAAAAATAAGCAGTAATAAAAGGCAATACTGTTTTGAGCAACTAGAGCTAAATACACGTCTTTCTTAAAAAGCCATAAGGGCATCTAGTGGTTAAACCATGACATTACATATGAATATTATCTTGCTGGCCACCAAATGCCTCTAATTTGTCTCTTTGCACTGGAATTTTAAAAACATTTTCTCTATTTTAACCCTAAATACTACACTAATTGTGTTACATTTTAAATGGCCATTCATGGATCATAATTATTGCACACTATTTAGTACCAAAATCTCTTCAAATGAACTAAACAGAACTATGCTAAAATGTAGTACAATTATTTTATTGGTTAAAAGTACAGTGAAACTGAAATAAAGTGCACAATATGTCGTACACATCTGTGTGTGTCATTTTCTTTATGTGATCGTAATTCTACACATTTGTAACTAATCAGCAACTTCAGCTTAAAAGCACAGGTGTTTTGATCATTGTCTGTGTGTGCAAATCAAAAGATTCAGCTTTTTTTAGATCAGAGCTGCGAGTGCAAATTTCCACTTACAAACACAAATATTAATATGACAAGTTCTCACATTCATATCAACAAGCTCTCGATTTTTGCTACCGTTTTACCTTCATACATATTAAAGGGGTCCTATTATGCTCTTTATATTGTTTTGGGGGTGCACTAGAACATGTTCTCATGCTTGGTTGTTCAAAAAAACGCATTATTTTTCACATAATTTACATTGTTACAATAGCTTTCTCCCCAGTCTGGCACAAATGGCTCAATTAGTTCCGGGTTTGATGAAGGTCCGCCTTCCAAAAAACCAAACATGTTGTGATTGGTTAGCAGTCCCACTGCGCTGTGATTGGTCAACAGCTTAGACGCGTTTCAGTCCTGCCACGCCCCTTTTGAAAGCAGCAAGTTCTGTGCACAACTGTTAGCGCAAGCTAGATTAAAGTGATGCTTAGTTTTAAATATGGATATTTTTCTTACAAAAACCCATCGGATCACTAAAGGAGGCTTCTACTGACCCCCCTCCCTGGAGCCACTTTTTATTGTGGATCCCCTTGTTTTGGACTGCAGCAGCAGGAACCCGCTCGTGAAAAACACACACTTAATCACGCTATATAGCCAAATGAAATGCATGCTTTCAATTTCCGCATCTTTACTTATTTTATTATTATTATTATGAGGAAATAATGACAAGGAAGTTTTTAGCCATTACAATAAACTCCAAACGAATTACACGAACTAGTTCGTTTACATTAATGAATGAGGCATACAAAAACAGCAGAAAGAAATCGAAATAATTTTAATTAAATTAGATTAAATAAACTACACCAAATATGCCTTTCTCATGGTTTTACTATAACGAACAGAGCTTGGAACAAAAAGAGAATATATTTTTTTCCATCGAAAGAACCATCAAATACAAAGCCTACATTATAAATAACAGTTTATCATTCAAATACACTGGGAATATGGAAACACTTGGATTTGTGCAGAATTCCAGAGGTACGTGAGCCCAACGCCTGCTATTTTTAGTTTCGCTTTGTTTTGGTTTCTTAACTTTATATATTTAGTTTCATTCCTGACCTGTTCTGAATACCGTTACATTTAAATGATTCGTTTTGGAGTCAGGGTAACTCACTTATAGCTGTTTATAGTGTTTATAATGTTAATACATAATAATATTTCGGTTGATTTGGTATTATTTCTGATATTACACTTTCTCTCTAAACGCTGCTCATTAAATGCGTTTGGAGAGAGTGGTTTAAGCAGTAAGCAATCAATGAGAGCGATTTTGAACTTAAAAAAGCTGACTGGTCGAAAATACCAACACACATTCTCCAAATACATCTACATAAACCCGCGCTTGCTCTGTCTCGTCTGCACGCACGCACTGTCACGATATAAAAGCACTTGTTAATGCCGGATCTTTAAAAACAAATACCAGAACGCAAAAATCCAAAATCGGACATTTTCCGGAACAGGATCCGGCTCAAATTAAGCACTGGTGGAAACGGTAGGCAACAGTTCATTAATTCGTTATGAATTAATTATTTAACAACAATATCGCTTTCCCCCGCCCCCTGCCGACGATGCCATCATTAACACCGAGCCTCACTCCTCTTCTATAGTGAGCACCCATTATAACACACTCACAAAAACATTTGATAGAGCCAGGAGATCGCGCATATGCGCATTTGTGAATCAATAGCGGACTTATGCGTGTCTAATGTACGACTCTGACATACACGAGTGTTATACATTAGGCACGCGCAAGTTCGTTATTGTTACACTAATCGTCTTTACCTTTACATTCGCACAACGGTTTGCTTCATGCATGCAGCCGAGAGACGTAACAGTAGTTTGCGTACAGCGTTTGGAAGTTTTGAGCCGCCATTCAGTCAGGATAAGTGCGCCGAGTCTGAAGCAATCAATCACAGAACACGAGAGAGGCTGTGCTTTTATTATTTTCATTTAGCATATTAATAATAAAATTAAACAATTATAGGATAATATTTAAATTAATTTTAAGATATCTCGCGGCTCCCCTGGAGGATCACTGAGGCCCCCTAGTGGGTCACGACCCCTGGTTGGGAACCGCTGCTGTAGGCTATATGAACGTATAAGCAGGGGGAATTCCCGACATTAAACAAAAAAAAGTTTACATGCTTATAACGTTTTCATTGTGAAAATGTACAGTGACGCTGACTTGTTATGTGATGTTTTCTCATTAAAATCGTATAATTTCCTATTCATTCAATAGAATGTATGGGAATACTAGGGAACACTAATATGGCGGCGCGGTGGCTTCACTTTTATGACGTCATGAGCAATCCGGTTCTCTATTATAGATCAGTGGTTTGGACCCTCTGTATCGCACACGTCAATGGCAAGGCTCCAGCACGGAGACCGGAGCAGTTCGCGGACACTTTAGTCAATGCTCGCGTTTATACGAGCCGCCCTGCCAGAAGCGGCTGTCCACGCTACATCACTAAAGTTAGGCACCTCGCCCCTCCCCACCCGCCAACGGTGTGAATTTCCGTAGACGGGATTTACGTCGTGACATCATAGCACGCGGAAAACAAAGGCTGTAGCCATTCGCTGTAGTTCTTGAAAAGGGATTTTTTTTAAAACCATATTTCTCTTTGGAGTGGACTTTGAGAAAAAATGTTTTTTATGCCCAAACATACACACCACACACTGGCTAAAATTCAAAAAGTGAAAAAGCATAATAGGACCGCTTCAAGCCCTTCATTGTGAGTATGTGTGCGTCACACGTACCGCGCCGCAGCTCTTGCAGTGGTGCTTGCGTTTGGTGAAGTGGAAGGTCTCGTTGCAGCCTTTGCATGTTTCTCTCTCCTTCTCTCGTTTCTTTGAGCTCTTCTGCAGATCACAAACACACAGGTTAACAAACACGCAGTGATGTCTAGCCCATATTATTAGATTCAATGTGTGTGTCTCACCCTCTCATGTGGAGCTCCGTCTATCTCACAGATGCTTGGGCTGCTCCACGGGCCCTGCGATCAAAACACAACACACACCAGCCGTTAAACACATGGCAAAGACACACATTTATTCAGAAGAGTCATGTGATGTGTGAATGTGTTTGTGTGATGATGATCGTGAGGATTGTGTTGGTCATGTGACCACTATATGATTCAATGGATGAAGCTGTCACTCCAAAACCAAGGAAAAATCCCAAATACTCATCATTCCTGTGTGACTAATGGGGCTGCACTCAACAACAGACCACAGGAAACATGGGAAGGATTGAGCGTTGAGTTACCGGCGTGTCAGGCGTGTGCTCATCATCGCGGCTGCAGGAGATGTTGAAAGCTTTGAACGTCTCGCTGTTCTGCTTGTGCTTCTCAATCGTCGCCAGGATCACCTACAAACAGATGAGGATGATCAACGCTTCAGCTCTGGAAAAGGCACATGTGAACTGACTCTAAACAACCATTAGTTCCCATTTCTCTGCTGTATGCACTGAGAGCATGGGCAGACGATATTCACTGAAGAACCACTTAAATTTCAGTATGTTTTCAAACAGAGCATCTAGATATTGCATACGTCATATGAACCACTCGTATGATCCTTTCATGTTGCTTTCACATCCAGACTTCTGTCATTATATGCCATTAGAGTGATTTCTCCTTTAGTGTTCCACAGAGCAAAGTGAAAGAAGATGATGGTAAACAAATGATGACAGGGTTTTCGTGGTTTGGCTGAACTATCACGTCAACATGAGACATCCACATACATGAGGAGGTAGTGTGGCACAATTATCTTAATGACAAATTGACTTAATGATGAAAAGTCTCTAATTTTAGAGGGAAACTAAACAATCACAGTATGAATATGAACATGAGTCAAGGGTAATTTTTCTTATAGCGTCATTAGATGCAGTCAGTTATATTGTCATGATGACTTTGAGATAGAATTGCATAAAAATAACAAGTGAAATACAACTGCAGTTGTGCTGAAATGATACCAGAATCCCTTATCAACTCAACTGAAATGTGCACTTGTAGTGTACTTAAACTTAGTGTACTTAACTTATTTTAAAGTATATATATATATATATATATATGAAAATCTGGAATCTGAGGGTGCAAAAAATTGCCTTTAAAGTGGTCCAAATGAAGTTCTTACCAACGCATATTACTAATCAAAAGTTATGTTTTGATATATTTACGGAAGGAACTGTACAAAATATCTTCATGAAACATGATCTTTACTTAATACCCTAATGATTTTTTACATAAAAGAAAAAATGATAATTTTGACCCACACAATGTATTTTTGGCTACTGCTACAAATATACCTGTGCTACTTAAGACTGGTTTTGTGGTCCATGAGTGTTTTTAACACACTTAAATACGCTTTTAAAAGTGCACCTTGTAATGTCAAATTCAATTTTAATTTAAAGTACATTTGAAATCACATCTTAATACTTATTTCTTGTGTTTCGAAGTACGTTTATTTTTTGTGTTGACTAATATACTAAAGCACATGTACTGTAAAGTACTCCAGTCATTATAGTATTATAAGTAATTATAATTTTTACTGTAATGTTATTTGATATTACATTAAATGGCAACTTCGTCATAACAAACGTGTATAATTATAGATATATTTAAATGCATCAGCTTAAAGTGAATCTAAGCATATTTTAGTTAAACCTTAAATACTTGTCAGTACATTCATCAGTACTATACCATATTTCAATAACAACAGAGGTAATTATTAAATTACATCTAAAGACGAACTTAGTCCTACTTCAGTGGGTTTAAAAAAAATCATCAGCTAACTGCATTCTATAGTCACCTAAACTAAAATACATTTTATTTAATTATAAAAAAATAAGCAAATGTGTGTCTAAAACTGACGTTCACACTTCAGTGTATTCTTTTACAATATATGACTCAGCCATTACTCTGACTCTAATCATTTGTACAAAGAGAATAACTCACTTTTATCCAGTCGTCCTTCTCCTCAGCCGTCCTGTCAATCACAGACATAAACACACATCACACTCCAGAGACTCATTCATGAACATATTTTATTATACTTTTTCAACATAAGTCTTTGTGAGAATAAGGGTTATGATGTTTGAAGTGCCTCTTAATTCAACTCTAGTGGTAAATACTGTGATATACTTTGGATATTGTTGTAAAGCTGAGATATCACGATCAGTCAGCTATGTGTAAGTGCTGTAGGGGCTGAGTGTTGTTCACCTGGCCTGCAGCTCGAGCGAGCGCCGTTTGCCGATGATGGTGAAAGTGTGAGGGCCGTTCTGCTTGACGTTTTCCTGAACCTTTGACCAACATGAGGACATCAGAATATGATGAGATGAAGACACAGAGACAAACACACAGATGAACATTGGACTGAATCATACCTCCATCCCTGCGATGTCGATTCGCTCTCTGACGCTAAACTTCTGTCCTATCAGCCTCAGCTTGGGCACACAGTACAGCACCATGTTATTGAACTGGAGAAACACAAACACACACCTTCATCAATATCATCATACGCAACCTCTATATTTATCATCAAATAAATGTGTTTGACTTAAAGCGGCAATAAATGAGCAAATAACAGCAACAGGCTTTAGGATTTTCTTTCTTCCACAGAATATAAAGTCAGATGTTTAGCAGAAGGTTGAAGCTGCTCTTTTCCATACATCTAAAGCATACAAGCATAAACGTATCATAATAGTACATATGTGACCCAAAACCAATCATTAGGGTCATTTTTTTTTATTAAAATTAAACATACATCATCTGAAAGCTGAATAAATGTTTGTTAGGATAGGACAATATTTGGCCGAGATACTGAAATCTGAGGTAAAAAAAAAAACTCAATATTGAGAAAATAGCCTGTAAAGTTGTCCAAATGAAGTTCTTAGCAATGCATACTAATCAAAAATTAAATGTTGATATATTTACAGTAGGAAATTTACAAAATATCTTCATGGAACATGATCTTTACCTTATATCCTAATGATTTTTGACATTAAAGGAAAATCTATAATTTTGAACTATACAATGTATTTTTAGATATTGCTACAAATATACCCGTGATACTTAAAGGTCCACTGAAGTGCCTTGAAACACGCAGCGTTATTCTATGTGGTGACGTGCTTTTAACTGAAACAAAAACATATCGCCCAGCCCCGCCCACTTATTTTGAATAGCCAATAGCGTTTCATTTATATCTCTTCGAGCCAGAGCCGTTAAACTCGGAAAAGCCGCATTTGTAGCTTATGACAGCCACAGACTAATAAATTACCCCACGGATTCAATATGAAACTCATAATCATGCTGAGGCTGTGTAGTTTAATACATGCCGATCGCACATATGAGCGCATAGGATCTGCTCCGTGTTATTGAGTCTCTGTGTAGGGGGCGGGACAATACGGACTCTAGAGAGCATTTGATTGGACAGAACGCTTGATGAGAAACTGAAGTGCAGCGTGATATCATCAAAATCGTTGATTCATATTGGCGGAAATGACGAGACTGTAAGTTTTGAATGTCCATATCTTGTAAACGTGAATTTCGTCGTTGTTTTGAAGCACACTAGCTTATAGATAATCTTAAGGATAATATATTCATACTAAAAGCCAAAAAACTTTCATTTTGATTTCAGGAGGACTTTAAGACTTACTTGCTCCAGGGTCACATATGCACTACATACAAGTCTTCACAGGTCATGTGATTTTGACTTTAGCTTTACATAATCAACAGACAAATGTTAAATGTTAAATATTTGTGATTTATAAATTTTCGTAAAACTAACTGGCATTTTTCCATCGTTTTTCTATGCAAACGTGCTTGACGTACATGTTTGACTGTTGCTCTCGTGTCTTTTGCAGCATCTTGCGCATTAAACGTCATTTCAAAAACACAGCACTCAAGTTAAACAAAAGTTGAACAAAAGGTTCAGCACTTCTTTTGTTATGTTTGTTGATTACATCGTATGAGGAAAAGAGCAGCATCAACATTCTGCCAAACATCTCCTTTTGTCTTCCAAACAACAGTAAATGAGAAAATGTGATGCGATCTGGGAAAACCCATCGGATGTCACGATGGGACATTTTCAGGAAAATTGAAAAATAGGTTGAATGCCAATTTTTTGGTCAAAATTAGGTTTTAAATTAACATTTATCTCTGATCATCTCTGAAAATATCTTGGCAAAATTCACTCGTTTAGTGCAGAAAAATAGCGATTTATTGCAGCAAGCTCAAGCTGTGTCTTTCTCTTAAATACACGCTGCAAAGGTGCTTTTTCTGAACACCACAAAAACAGATAACCTAGCCCAGTGGTTCTCAATTCCAGTCCTGGGGACCCCCTGCTCTGTCTCCCCTATTTAACACACCTGATTGAGATCATCAGCTCGTTAGTTCAGTTCATGGATCTCTTTCCTAACGAGCTGATGATCTCAATCAGGTGTGTTAAATAGGGGAGACAGAGCAGGGGTCCCCAGGACCAGGATTGAGAACCACTGACCTAGCCTATCGAAACAAACAACGTAACATATTTAATAAAGGTGTATCAACGCACATTCCCCACCAGTCCTGTGTGAACTACTGCACGCAACAATGTAGCCGCTTTTCTAAATGTAAACACAAGGGGTAATCAAAAGGTCAGAGACTATGCCCATGATAAACACACGTTAGTCTGTTTGTATAATGATGCAGTATTTCATATTGTATCAAAACCTAATAAAGGTCAAATTTGACCATGTGTGGGGTTTTCCTAGATTGCATCACAAACGATGAGAAGTCCATTTTCAAATCAGCCAGTGCTTCTTGTTTTGTCTCAAGACCTCACAACCCATGATAAACCTTGATGCAAGACGAGTTAGAAATACACTATGAACATAAGCTGCTAAAAAGCCCAAATCGAGCAAAAGGACACACCAGATAGAGATATCGGTCCTGTGCGGTGCCGTTCTTAGCTGACATCTTCTTTAAGTGGCCTTCTTTGATGAACTCATTAGCTGGATTAACAATGTCCTCCTCTCCGCCCAACTTCTCATACACCTCCAGGAGCTTGTGCATCTTCTCCTGCATAGACACACACACAGATTTGTAATGATTTGCATTCATGAACTCATTAGATGAAAAGAAGAACTGTGAGCGGCTACATGACAGCATTAGAAAGAGACCGATAGAGAAGTGAGAGTGATATAGAGCACTTTCACCCAGGGGAGCTTTTCACACACATAGACAGGAAATGGAAACAGCATATCCTGTCTGTGAGATTAAATGAGACACAGAAGAAAGAGGAGGAGGAGGAGGGCAGAACAGATGAATACGGCTCTAACCATTTTCCTGATGGCAGCGTTGGAGTGGTTTGCTGCAGTGGAGATCAGCTCCAGAGCATCTGACACACAAACACAGACAACCAGTTAAACACACCCTCACTAAACATCATTACAAAACAGTTCAGAAGATTAGAACTGATTTAGGATTCATTCGTCTCAAATGCTTATCTCAAAATTCCCTGTGCAGCATAAAAGCACACACATATGAGTCAGTACACTACACTTTGTTTAAATGGATCCATAAAGAACCTTTAACGTCTGAAGAACCTTTCTGTTTCACAAAAGGATCTTTGTGGCAAAAGAAGGTTCTTCAGATTATAAAACGGTAAGAAAGAGATGGTTCTTTAAATAACCTTTGACTGAATGGTAGCACATCATGAAATTATTTAATGTTTTAGGATGTTGCAATCAATAGGACTATAAAATGTAAACATACACTGCAGCTAAAAAGTTTGGGATCAGTACAACTTGTAATGTTTTTTAAAGAAGTCTCTTATGCTCATCAAGACTGCATTTATTTGATCAAAAATGTTATTACAACATAAAATAAGGGTTTCTATTTTAATATACACTAAAATCGAATTTATTTCTGTGATCAAAGCTGAATTTTTCAGCATCATTACTGCAGTCTTCAGTGTCACATGATCCTTCAGAAATCATTCTAATATGTTGATTTATCATCAATGTCGGAAACTTCAAACCTGCTTAATATTTTTTTGCAACCTGTGATAAGTTTTTTCAGGATTCTTTGATGAATAAAATGTTAAAAAGATCAGCATTTATTTAAAATAGAAATATTTTTTTAACAATATACACTACTGTTTAAGAGTTTGGGGTCAGCAAATTTTGATTCTTTCTTTTTTTGAAAGAAATTAATACTTTTATTCACCAAGGATTTGTTTAACTGATAAAAAGTGATAGCAAAGACTTACATTGTTAGAAAAGATTTAATACTTTGAATAAATGCTGTTCTTTTTAACTAGTTATTCATCAAAGAATCCTGAATACAGGTTCCAAAAAAAATTGAGCAGCACAACTGTTTCCAACATCGATAATTTTAGTAATAAATCAGTATATTAGAATGATTTCTAAAGGATGATGCAACACTGAAGACCGGAGCAACGGCTGATGAAAATTCTGCTTTGCATCACAGGAAAAATATATTTGAATGTATATTAAAATAGAAACTATTATTTTATATTGTAATAACATTTTTCAGTATTATTGTTTTTGCTGTATTTTCGATCAAATATATGCAGTCTCGATGAGACTTCTTTAAAAGCATTACAAGTCATACAGATCCCAAACCTTTGAGTGGTAGTGTATATAAATGAATTGTAAGCTGAATGTATTAATTATTTGTAATTAAACTGTGAAATGGCATGTGAAAAACACCTTAAAACAGTCTATAGCGGACGTGAGCGGCAGAAACACGTATGTCAGAAATAGACCAGCATCTGTCTGCCGTCTGCGCCGCACGTGTCGAGACTCATCCAGCAACAGTATCATTATTATAATGAGCTCTATTAGCATTTGTGAACAGTGGTGCTGCGTCACAACAGCATTTCATAAAGATGACACACATGAACACCAGCGGACGTGCCCCGCTAAACACAGGGTGTGAGGCCATCATTACTGCAAATAATCAGCCTCAAACACACGCATGAGAAAGAGTCTCATCATGACTGTGACAAGCGAAAGTCACAGTCTCCACTACTGGTACACCACTGTTCAATAGTAAGAACACATTAAATTGATGAAAAGTGAGAGTGAGAATGTTTGTAATGTTACATTAGATTTCTATCAAATAAATAATGTTCTTTTGAACTTTCTATTTATCTGTGAATCCTAAAAAAAAAAAAAAAAAAAAAACTGTATGATAGTTTCCACAAACATTTTGTGCAGCACAACTGTTTTCAGCATTGCTAATAATCAGAAATGGACTGGAAAAAGACTGGACTAATGATGTTCAAAATTCAGCTGCGCATCACAGGAATAAATTACAGTTGAACAGATACTCACATAGAAAACAGCTGATTTAAGTGACAATAATATTTCACATTTTTACTGTATTTTTAATCAAATACATGCAGGCTTGGTGAGCAGAATGTTGGTAACATTCTTCTTTCACTAAAAACATCTTTAAAAAAATCACTTTGAATAGTAGTTTATTTGATGTTGTTTTTTTATTTCAAGCCATATATCATTGTATTTTAGGTGGTGTTTTTTTTCATTTTTCTTAAAAAAATTTTTTATTTGTATATGTACTGTTTATGATGCTTTTATTTATTGATTGCAACATTTCATTATGTATTTAATTATTTCATTACATATGTGACCCTAGACCACAAAACCAGTCATAAAAGCCTTTTTTTTAAAATTGAGATTTAAATAATAGATAAATAAGTTTTCCATTGATGTATGTTTAAATATTGAGAAAATTGCCTTTAAAGTTGTCCAAATGAAGTTCTTAGCAATGCATATTACTAATCAGCAGGAAATGTACAAATATCTTCATGGAACATCTTAATATGCTAATGATTTTTGGCATAAAAGAAAAATCGATCATTTTGACCCATACGATGTATTTTTGGCTATTGCTACAAATATACCCGCGCTGCTTAAGACTGGTTTTGTGCTTCAGGGTCACATATTTATTTTGTCACAATTTATTTTTGATGTGCATTTCCCAAGGTTTTTCGATGTAAGACATATTTTACATTGTATTTCACATTTTTATTAATTGCAACATTCAAATTTTTAATTATTTGAGCCCTTGATAAATCAATAACAGACTTTGCTGTCTAGAAGAAATCTAATTTGTGATTACTTACACAATAATTTATATGAATAAATCCAAATATATTAAACACAAACATAAAATGCATCTATATTTCTATTATCAGAATGGCATACATTCATGTACAATAAGTAAATGAAGTGTAAATGTGAGTATTGCAGTGTGTGTGTGTTCTGAACTCACTCTCAGCATCTCTCCGGTCTGCAGCGCCGGCGGGCAGTTTCTTCAGGTAGTCCTTGAGTAAGAGCTCATAGCGGGGAATCCGCTGCACCGGCTCCAACATGTGATGCTGCAGCGTCAGGTTCCCACACACGTCCTGCTTCTGCACACACACACACACACACACACACACACACACACACACACAGACACACACAGACACACACAGACACACACACACACACACACACACACACACACACACACACACACACACAGAGACACACACAGACACACACACACACACACACACACACACACACACACACACACACACACACACACAGAGACACACACACACACACACACACACACACACACACACACACACACACACACACACACACACACACACACACACACACACACACACACACAGAGACACACACAGACACACACACACACACACACACACACACACACACACACACACACACACACACACACACACACACACACACACACACACACACACACAGAGACACACACACACACACACACAGAGACACACACACACACACACACACACACACACACACACACACACACACACACACACACACACACACACACACACACACACACACAGATGTGTTCAGAGAGAGAGGCCACCAGCAGTTTATCTTAAATCATGTGGGACACATATGATATCATGCGGCGGCTCTGACCTGGATGTTTTGGACCACGCTTTTGAACTGAGCGGAGCGCTGCGTCCATGCGCTCACCAGATCCATGGCACGATCGAAGTTCTTCACGTACTCGCCGTACATCTTCAAGAACGGGGCCAGCTTCTGCAGGATGTCCCCTATGCGTGGATTACAGCTCCTGAGAAAGACGCACAACACATTGTTGATTTCTTACATATTTTGCTGGTGTCATGTCTCTCCTATCACTCATACTAACACCAAAATCCTGATTCATTAGGGTATACTTCAGTTTTAATGTCCTATTACTTATATTATGAAATAAAATCTCTCTGCTCAAGCCGTACAAGGCAGTGTTTAAGACTCAATCACACTGGTAACCTGTGTTTTTTAATTATTTGTGACCCTGGGCCACAAAATCAGTCATAAGGGTCAATTTTTTGAAATTGGGATTTATAAATCATCTGAAATGAATAAATAGGCTTTCCATATGGTTTGTTAGACATATGAAAATGATACAACTATTTGAAAATCTGGAATTTGAAAAATCTAAATAATGAGTAAATCGCTATTAAAGTTGTCCAAATGTAGTTCTTAGCAATGCATATTACTAATCAAAAATTAAGTTTCATTATATATATTTACAGTAGAAAATGTACAAAATATCTACATGGAACATGATCTTTACTTAATACTCTGCAAAAAATGCTTTTCTTACTTCGATTTCTTGTCTTGTTTCCAGCCAAAATATCTAAAAAAAATTAAATCAAGGATTTTCTAGACAAGTAAAAATTATCTGTTTTTTAATGATGTCTTGTTTTAAGAAAAAACTTTTTTTTTAAACTGTTTCTGCTTAGAACAAGCTAAATAATCTGCCAATGGGGTAAGCAAAAAAGTCTTATTTCAAACAGAAAACAAGACTATTTTTCTTACCCCGCTAGCAGATTATTATTGCTTGTTTCAAGCAAAAACTAATTTAATTTTGACTAGTTTTTTTCTTAAATTTTTTCTTAAATTATTTTCAATTTTGACTTTTTTCTTAAAACAAGACAATAATTTTTACTCGTCTACAAACTCCTTCTTGATTTAAGAATTTTTAGTAAGAAAAGCATTTTTGTGCAGTGTATTGCACTTTTATGTATAATCATTAGTTTTAATTCATTTTAAATCAATTCTGACATCACTTTAAAAGTTTTTACATTTCTTGTTTTTATTGTTGTAATTATTTTTAATGATTATTTTAATTCCTTTTATGTAAAGCACTTTGAATTACCATTGTGTATGAAATGTGCTATATAAATAAACTAATATCCAAATGATTTTTGGCGTAAAAGAAAAATTGATCATTTTGACCCATAAAATTTATTTTTGGCTATTGCTATAAATATACCCACTGGTATAAGACTGGTTTTGTGCTCCAGGGTCACATTTGATGAAAGAATCAGTTCATGAGAGTAAAATGGTTACTTTAAATTGCAATAATATTTCACAATATTACTGTTTTTACTGTATTTTTGATCAAATAAATGCGGCCTTGGTAAGCAGAAAAGACTTCAATTCATTCATTAAAATTAAACATTTAATGAAGCATCATAAAACTAAAAAAGTGTGTTTGAATCAACTGTTGTTTGGTGGTTTCAGTGCATGTATGAAGTTCAGACAGGTGTCCAGACAGAGGAAACATCATTTACATGAACTATGAACACGTTACACCAAGTACTGAGCATCAAATACTCATTTATCATCTCAAACCCAACACACTTTGTTCTGAAAATGTTTCCGTCAAGGTGTGTGTGTGTGTGTGTGAGTGTGTCTCACCACTCCTGTGTGATGCGTGTCTGTAGTTCAGGCAGCAGGAACTGGTGGTGAAAGAGGTAGATGCTGGAGATGTTGGAGAAGATTCCTGTGATGACGTCAGCAGGGATACCAGCATCTGTCAGACGAGCACAAAACACCTGCACACACACACACACACACACACACACACACACACACACACACACACACACACACACACACACACACACACACACACACACACACACACACACACACACACACACACACACACACACACACACACACACACACACACACACACACACACGGGTTACTGTGAGCAATTTATAGCTCAGGATAGAGACAATCAATTTATGTAACTTGTTTAAACTGGAGTAACATTTATTTGAATGCTTTAGAAAGCAGACTATTTAGAGCTTCATGGTGTTGGTCAGCAGCTTGCACTGTATGGACTTGCACAGCTTGTCTATTTTCTAAAACTCAGCAGAATAAAGAAATTCAAACCCATCTGATACTCCATCGGACAATCGTTTCTTCCTTTCATGAGCACATTCTGCGCTCTCTGGTTTCATACAAATGCACCTCAGTTATCGCCTGTATTTACTGTAAAATGAAACCAGACGACTTTAGTATTAATAGCAGGTCTGTGGTAATACTGTTGAAGCGTTCGCCTGGTTGCTAAAACCATTGAGTCACACACTAAAATGCATTATTAGATTATAAATAGATAGGATTTTGAAATGCGTTCTTCTCAAATCAATATTTCATGTCCATATATTAAATATCCAAATAGTCTGAATTTGTTAATTTGTCTGGACTCAAAGCAGTTTCTTAGAATCTTCATGGAAGATTTTAACAAGCTAATAAAATATTTCCACTCAAACTAATATTTTGTTTCTATGTAATGTCTTATATGGCGAGTAGCCATGTAATAAGCATGATAATGTACATCCACACTGCAAAAAAGGCTTTTCTTACTTAGATTTTTTGTCGTTTCCAGCCAAAATATCTACAAATTCTTAAATCAAGAAGGATTTTCTAGACGAGTAAAAATTGTCAAAAAACTAGTCAAAATGAAGTGCATTTTTGCTTGAAACAAGCTAAATAATCTGCCAATGGGGTAAGAAAAACAATCTTGTTTTCTGTTTGAAATAAGAATTTGTTTGCTTAAATCTCGCTTAATTTAGACTTTTTTTTTCTGAAAACAAGAAAATCATTTTTACTCATCTAGAAAATCCAGCTTGATTTAAGAATTTTTAGATATTTTGGCTGGAAACAAGACAAAAAATCCAAGTAAGAAAAGCATTTTTTGCAGTGCAGGCAACTGTTATTGCAGAATAAACCGCACTGCAATAAAATATTATCTTACTTAGTATTTTTGTCTTGTTTCTAGTCAAAATATCAAAAAATGATTAAGCTAAAATGCATTTACTAAATAAGAAAAATAACATGAAATATTTAGTCTTGTTTCCAGGGGGGAAAAACTAAATTAAGCGCAGTTTGCTTAAAACAAGAGTAAATATATTATGTCCTTTTGCTCATCAGGTAAATGCATCTACATTTTTAGATATTTTGACTAAAATCAAGACAAAAATACTAAGTAAGATAAGCCTTATTGCAGTGCCCTCCAGGACGATACAAGACACCTCCGTTTCACTCTGCAAAAAAATGCTTTTTAAAACTTTTTTGTCTCATTTCCAGCCAAAATTTCTAAAAATTCTTAAATCAAGAAAAATTATTTTCTTGTTTTTCAGAAAAAAACAAGTCAAAATAAAGTGTGCTTCTGCTTTAAACAAGCAAAATAATCTGAAAATGGGGTAAGAAAAATGATCTTGTTTTCTGTTTGAAATAAGATTTTTTTTTGCTTAACCCACTGGCAAAAACTCACTTTATTTTTGTCTAGAAAATCCTTCTTGATTTAAGATTTTTAAATTATTTTGGCTGGAAACAAGACAAAAAATCTAAATAACAAAAAAGTAAAAAAAGCATTTTTTGCAGTGCACATCAAGCTCCTGATATTTTGCGATATCAACCAGCTATTTTACTCGTCATTGGAAATTTGGTTTGCAGCTGATTTCTCCAATTTTTACCTAATAATCTAAATAACAAATTATAATTAAATGAACAATTGACTCAATGTATTAAAAAAGGTGAATAAATCAAATTAAAGTAAATAATTACAGTAAATCTTTTTCTTCAGGTGAGAAAGACATTGAATTCAGTGCACCTCTCATTAACAATGGGGTAAAGTACAAGAAAAACAAAAAAGGAGCAACTGCTTCTCACCAGGTTTATTGTCAAGCGTAATGCAAACCGTGTTTTTTGGAGACAGTGGTTATTTAGTGGTCTGAGAGTTTGTTGTGGGTTTACGGGTTGGCCTTGATGACATTCTGTCGTAACGAATCAGTTTGACAAGATCAAAAATCATTGATTGTAGAGGAAATAGATGAAGAGGAAGTGTCAGAAACAGGAAGTGTACGAACACAAAACAACCACAGTTACAATTCACTTCCATGTAAATACTGAGAAACTCTGAATACTCAAATGCAGCACGCAGACGAAAGGGGAAACGGAGGACTGATGATCCGGGTTTGTGTGTTTGCGTGTGTGTTACCTGGTCCAGCAGGTTGAGCCTTTTGACATACGCTTCTTCTGTCTGCAGCAACTCTTTAGCAATGTTCAACAGCTTCTGAGACTCAGACGGCAAACCCTGAGACACAGAAAGAGCGAGACAAAGGCATAAAAGACAGGAAGGCACATCAGTTCCACTCACCAAACTAAAAAAAGACAAACACCCTCGTTTAGAAATGCCACACGCCTGGGAGACAAAAAAAACTTCCTTCAAATGACAAAACCAACCAGTGTTTTACCACTTAAACACTTACACAACAACTTACAGGAAAGTCAATGATGTCTATCAGTTAGTAATGTGACAATATATCTTTATTAAAATGGGTTTGCTGTGTCAGCACACACTGGACAGCAGATCTGAGGAAATGTGTCACACAGATACGCCTGACAACACAACAACACATTAACATCCACTGTTTGTCTGGCATACAGTACGCTTGACTGACACAAACATGTTCCTACAAAGAACAGCAGGAAACATTGTCAATCAAGTACTGAATACACTAAAGCCTCCAGCAGAACAACATAGCTAAAGCTTTAGCAAACACCGCTCATTACCACAAAAAAAAAAAACATTTTCTTTGAGAAAACTAACCACAAAGGCCTAATTATGTTCAGTAATATAAGTGTACCAGTGTACTGTAAACAGTACCAGAGGGTTTAAAAGTAAAAGAAAAAAAATTAACCTGAGAACATTTAAATCATCCTTTTAGTCAAAATAATTGTTTTTTTAATGGATAAACTGCTGCTGATTTATTAATAAGTGGTATATGAGTGGTTGAAACATCACAAATACAGATCAGCTGAAAACATATGGATATGAGCTAATCTAAAAAAACAGACATATGTTAATTCGTCCATTGCAAATTGACAGATTGATGAAACTGTGCTTTTCAGACATTCTATTTGACGTTTTCATTGCATAAAATGCTTTTCTTACTTAGATTTTATGTCTTGTTTCCAGCCAAAATATCTACAAATTCTTAAAACGAGGAGGAGTTTCTGGACAAGTGAAAATTATTTTCTTGTTCTTGCTTAGAACAAGCAAAATAATCTGCCAATGGGGAAAGCAAACAAAATCTTATTTCAAACAGAAAACAAGATTATTTTTCTTATCCCATTGGCAGATTATTTTGCTTGTTTCAAGCACAAACACACTTAATTTTGACTTGTTTTTCTGAAGAATTTTTTTTTTATTTATTTAAGAATTTTTAGATATTTTGGCTGGAAACAAGACAAAAAATCTAAGTAAGACAAGCATTTTTTTTCAGTGTTGATGGTATATGGACGACTGTAACCTGTCCAGGGGGGTGTTCCATAAAACAAGTTTACCAAATAAGGCAGGCTTATTTCAGATAGTCTGACTTATTTTGAGCCAAATCAAATGACAATAAGTCAGACTAACTAAAATAAGCCTGGCTTATTTGGTAAATTTGTTTTATGGAACACCCCTCTGGTCATATTTTACCCCCCAAACAAAAGAAGAAATATATTGTGCATGAATAAAAATAATTCTAGTATTAGCACTGTGATTATTTATTATTATGATAATTATATTTAAAAGCATGTTCCCCCCATCTTTTATTATCACACTGTTCTTTGAAAACATGCTGTAACATTAAATAATTGTAAATAGTACTACCTTTAATTCAGGATTTTATTGAAAACCATTGAAAAAGTCCATAGCATTATATGTGACCCTGGAGCACAAAACCAGTCTTAAGTAGCACGGGAATATTTGTAGCAATAGCCAAAAATACACTGTATGGGTCAAAACGATCGATTTTCTTTTATGCAAAAAATCATTAGGATATTAAGATTGTGTTCCATGAAGATATTTTGTAAAATGACTACCGTAAATATATCAAAACTTAATTTTTGATTAGTAATATGCATTGCTAGGAACTACATTTGGACAACTTTAAAGGCGATTTTCTCAATATTTTGATTTTTTTGCACCCTCAGATTCCAGATTTTCAAATACTGTCCGATCCTAACAAACCATACATGAATGGAAAGCTTATTTACTCAGCGTTCAGATGATGTTTAAATCTCAATTTCAAAAAATTGACCCTTATGATTGGTTTTGTGGTCCTGGGTCACATTTAAAAATGCCTACTAAATACTTAGTTCTTTTGATGTTGTGATGGAATGTTTTTGTGACATTCAAGCATATGTCTGTCAGACCAAAGTTGAACCATGCAAAAATGTGGACAATTAGGTCAATTAGTTTAAATAAGTCTCATGCAACATTTTTCAAATCTTGTTCTTCGCCCAGGTTAATCTAGCTTACAGTCGTGGCCAAAAGTTTTGAGAATTACATAAATATTGGAAATTGGAAAAGTTGCTGCTTAAGTTTTTATAATAGCAATTTGCATATACTCCAGAATGTTATGAAGAGTGATCAGATGAATTGCATAATCCTTCTTTGCCATGAAAATGAACTTAATCCCGAAAAAACTTTCCACTGCATTTCATTGCTGTCATTAAAGGACCTGCTGAGATCATTTCAGTAATCGTCTTGTTAACTCAGGTGAGAATGTTGAGGAGCACAAGGCTGGAGATCATTATGTCAGGCTGATTGGGTTAGAATGGCAGACTTGACATGTTAAAAGGAGGGTGATGCTTGAAATCATTGTTCTTCCATTGTTAACCATGGTGACCTGCAAAGAAACGTGTGCAGCCATCATTGCGTTGCATAAAAATGGCTTCACAGGCAAGGATATTGTGGCTACTAAGATTGCACCTAAATCAACAATTTATAGGATCATCAAGAACTTCAAGGAAAGAGGTTCAATTCTTGTTAAGAAGGCTTCAGGGCGTCCAAGAAAGTCCAGCAAGTGCCAGGATGGTCTCCTAAAGAGGATTGAGCTGCGGGATCGGAGTGCCACCAGTGCAGAGCTTGCTCAGGAATGGCAGCAGGCAGGTGTGAGCGCATCTGAACACACAGTGAGGACAAGACTTTTGGAAGATGGCCTGGTGTCAAGAAGGGCAGCAAAGAAGCCACTTCTCTCCAAAAAAACATCAGGGACAGATTGATCTTCTGCAAAAAGTATGGCGAATGGACTGCTGAGGACTGGGGCAAAGTCATATTCTCGGATGAAGCCTCTTTCCGATTGTTTGGGGCATCTGGAAAAAGGCTTGTCCGGAGAAGAAAAGGTGAGCGCTACCATCAGTCCTGTGTCATGCCAACAGTAAAGCATCCTGAGACCATTCATGTGTGGGGTTGCTTCTCATCCAAGGGAGTGGGCTCACTCACAATTTTGCCCAAAAACACAGCCATGAATAAAGAATGGTACCAAAACACCCTCCAACAGCAACTTCTTCCAACAATCCAACAACAGTTTGGTGAAGAACAATGCATTTTCCAGCATGATAGAGCACCGTGCCATAAGGCAAAAGTGATAACTAAGTGGCTCGGGGAACAAAACGTTGACATTTTGGGTCCATGGCCTGGAAACTCCCCAGATCTTAATCCCATTGAGAACTTGTGGTCAATCCTCAAGAGGCGGGTGGACAAACAAAAACCCACTAATTCTGACAAACTCCAAGAAGTGATTATGAAAGAATGGGTTGCTATCAGTCAGGATTTGGCCCAGAAGTTGATTGAGAGCATGCCCAGTCCAATTGCAGAGGTCCTGAAAAAGAAGGGCCAACACTGCAAATACTGACTCTTTGCATAAATGTCATGTAATTGTCGATAAAAGCCTTTGAAACGTATGAAGTGCTTGTAATTATATTTCAGTACATCACAGAAACAACTGAAACAAAGATCTAAAAGCAGTTTAGCAGCAAACTTGGTGAAAACTAATATTTGTGTCATTCTCAAAACTTTTGGCCACGACTGTACATGAACGCATGATGAAGACGCGCTGCATGCACACTCATATAACAGCGCACAAACACTCTGGCAGCTCATCCCACATCCTGTGTGACAGCATGCTATTAAAAACACATCAACACGTCAGCTGTTCACAAAGCACACACCACACACCTTTCCTACGAGCAGATGTGCTGCTCACGCCAGGAAACACAGGAAAGACCAGAGCTCTGTGTGTGTGGATGTGAACACAAAGCACGAAGAATCCAGCTCTGCGCACCACAGCAGAACGGCAGTTTGTGGCGTGTACCGTGGTATCAGGGCGTGTGTTTGGTGAACGCGTGTGCTCGTAATATGGGCGACTCCTGCTGCGCGGACACAAAGCTCCATTCCTGTCACACCTTACCGGCACAAAAACACTCTCGGCCCTGACTAAGCGGACACACACTCTCACACCCGTCCATCAGCTCACTCTGACCTCCACAAGAGTCTGCAGGTCTGCTCTGAAGCCACTCAGATCCATCATGAACAGCACAGTGTGAGTGTGTGTGAGTGTGTGTGTGTGTGTGTGTGTGTGTGTGTGTGAGTGAATGTAATTAGTGGATCCTGTTCTCCATAATAAAGCAGCAGTAATGGTTTGGGAAGCAGGGGAACCTGTCGAGTGAGTGCAGGTGATAATCACACATTCACAGCCGCACCCTCAGCTGGAAATCAAGCTCAACGCTGACTGACGTGAATGATATTAAGGAAAACTTAAGGAAGGGCGCACAGTGGCTTCCAAGCAATTGATTCACGCCTTGTCTGAGACTAAAAAAGATCAAATATGTGTTTAGTGGTCAAACTGACCAACATATTATTGTTGAAAGTGATCAACAGACACATTTTTTTTTTTGCCATGACTACTTGTAGTAAGTATATGCACAGTAAGATGCACAAAACTACAAGTACATATAAACATGATCTGACATTATTTGTACTTAGTGTAGTGTAGTAGGGTCATTCCCTGTCAAATCAACCAAATTTCCAAATCTTCCCCGGCTCAAGTTTTTGATTTTGCTAATATTTATTTTGAGGAAAGATAGACATGTGTAGTAATGAAAGCCAAAATATTAAATGTCTTGAACAAATGGATGAATATATACTAAAGGTCACCATTGGAACATAATGCAACAAGGATGGCTAAAGTCAACAGATTTCACTAATAGAGCTACCAATCTCTGTGTAAAAATAAGATAATGATGCTGCCATCTTTCTGAAGTCATTTTTACCCCGCTGTAACTTGACTCTGAATATAAGGATGAAAATTGCCATTTTGACCTCCCTCTACAAAATAGTGGATTACTCAGTAAATCTTCATCCATGACATTTAATATTTTGGCTTTCGTCACTATACATGTCTATCTTTCTTCAGAACAAATATTAGCAAAATCTAAAACTTGAGCTGGGGACCTTTGGTTGAGTTGAGACGGAATGAGCCAGTAGTGTTTCTTGCTGTTTGTACTTCATCTGCCTTATTGTCTTTTTCTTAAACTCTTGTGAGGGTGAAATGGGTTACTCACACTTATTTTTAGTGCTGCAGCAGTCTAGTAACTGAGAGCTAGAAAACTAACAACCAAACATCCGTTAACTTTATTGAGAAAGAAACAGCACATCCTTGGATGATTCAGAAGACAAGTCCTCTATTTCATAAGTGCTCATGTAATTCTTATTTTACTCTTTGACAAGTTTCAATAAAGGTTTTCTGCTGTTTTTTACCAGTCTCTCTGGTGTTTTTCAAAGTGCTGGTGTTCGATGAATTGCATGGAAAGCAATGGCGGTCAATTTGACTCCAACACAAAAGTTGTAAGATTTTTTGTACACCCTTTCCACAACACATCATCAGTTTGGCACCAGATATAATATTTTTTACTGTTGGGTGTAGGACAAAAAAGTTCATTTATGTAAGTGAGGCTAGCAAAATAAAGTAAACTGTGACATATTATACCCAAAAATTCTTCATACAGTGGACTACTTTGGACCAAAAAATATTCAGACACTTTGACCTGACCATGTTTTTTCTTTAATTGCTAATGTGACCTTTTTACACCACAGACTGAACAAAATGAAGCATCGCTTGGTAATTGGTCAAAGTATTGATAGTAGTGTTCACACTAACAGTTGTCTGAATATTATTTGGTTGATTGCAATCCATTACATACCTTTCTATCAAAGTTATCTGACATTATCAAGATTAATTTGTCACACAGTTTAACTCTGAGTTCTTGTCATGTTGTATTACCATTTTCTAAACTACAGTGAATAAACTATGATCATGTGAGAAATGTTGAAGGTGTCTGAATAAATTTTGGTTTAACTTGGTTTAACAAAAAGTCACACAATTTCAAACGGGAAATAAATAGTTTTTAAATTATTTAACATAATGATATTAAATTGTGTCAAAATGGTTAAGAATTGTGTTACTTCAGCTCATTTTAACAAAGTTAATTCAACAAGCAGCAAAAATGACACTACAGCTAGAAACAAAACTTGGATGGAGAAAATTAATGAAAATATACATTTAAAGGAGAAGTTCACTTCCAAAACTAACATTTACAAATAAAGTACTCACCCCCTTGTCATCCAAGATGTTCATGTCTTTCTTTCTTCAGTCGTAAAGAAATTATGTTTTTTGAGGAAAACATTCCAGGATTTCTCTCCATATAGTGGACTTCTATGGTGCCCTGAGTTTGAACTTCCGAAATGCAGTTTAAATGCAGCTTCAAAAGACTCTAAACGATCCCAGATGAGGAAGAAGGGTCTTATCTAGCGAAACGATTGGTCATTTTCAAAACAAATTGACAATTTATATACTTTTAAACCTCAAATGCTTGTCTTGTCTTGCTCTGCCTGAATTCTGTGTATTCTGGTTCAATACAGTTAGGGTATGTCCAAAAACTTCCATGTCATTTTCTCCTCCAACTTCAAAATTGTCCTAGATCGCTGCAGAAGTACCGACCCAGTGTTTACAAAGTGAACATGCAAATAAGATCAAACACCCTTTACAAAATAAAAAGGTAAAACAGCCATGAATGATGATTTTAAAGTTGGAGGAGAAAATGAGATGGGAGTTTTTGGACATACTCTAACCACAGAGCTCAAGCAGAGCTAGACAAGACGAGCATTTGAGGTTAAAAAGTATATAAACTCTAATTTTTTTTTTAAATAACCAATCGTTTCGCTAGATAAGACCCTTCTTCCTCAGCTGGGATCTTCAAGAGTCCTTTGAAGCTGCATTTAAACTGCATTTCTGAAGTTCAAACTCAGGGCACCATAGAAGTCCACTATATGGAGAGAAATCCTGAAATGTTTTCCTCAGAAAACAATTTCTTTATGACTGAGGAAAGAAAGACATGAACATCTTGGATGACAAGGGGGTTAGTAAATTATCTGTAAAGTTTTGTACCGGAAATGAACTAAGCACTGATGTTCTAAGTACTGATATATTCTAGTTTTTACTGGAAAAATAAAAACAGCATTAATGTAGATATGTGTATAAATGCAGTGCGCTTTATATGATTGGCAGTGCTATTCTGACTAAGCAGAGTTTAGAATAGTGCGGTGTGTGTTGAAGTTAAGCGTGCTTATATGAATAGCCACAAATATGAAGTGAATAACCAGCGGTTTCCATCGCCTCTGGTCAATGAAACCTACTAGATCTCACACATATAACATACATACACTCAGAGTGGCAAAACAACACTTTCACAAAGTGCAACCCCCACACAGCACAAATGCAGCTCATGCTACTTAAACTGTTCACTTCCTCCGGCCTGTGACACATAACTGATGCACAAGAGCATGAGACATGTTCACTAGGTTCACTGAAACATTCTGAGCCACCTCACTAGACAGCACTGCAGGCATCACATCTAAGACAGCACCGCATGTTTACTACACAGTGAAGGCAGACCCAGATTGCATCGCAACAATCTAAATGGGAAAAAATGACCAGTGAAGATGGCTCATCAGTTTTTTACAAACATTAGGACAGATTTCTCAATACTTCGGTCACTTTTTCCAAACTCTTGGCACAGTTCATCTAACTAACATTCAGCTTGGCAAAGCAGTTCATTTCACATTGAAAATGCACCAAAACTACTAAAACTCTCCATACAGTCTCAAATCAACAATACTAGCAAAGGTTTTCATTCAACAAACACGTAAAACAAAGAGAACAGCAACAGGAAGCACTATACGATGTTGGCTTTGATAGTATTTTATTGTTTAGATTTGAAAAATATTTCAATATTACTGTAGAAATCAAAGTCTTGCTTAGTTTTTGTATTATGTTTAGGCTTTGACAGTTTAAGTATGCAAAGTTACAAACTGGTGGCCTGTAGGTTTGCAGAGTTTTGGTGTTTAGTGTTTCTGAGTGAGAAATGAATTCATGTGATCTGAAAAGATATCACTGAATGTATTTTGTGCCAAAACAATGATAAATGATCCACAGTTCAGCCACACAGATGCTCGCTTAAAAGTGACCTAAGTACTGAGAAATGGGTCATATGCACTGTGAAAAAACTCTAACCTTCACTTTACCCCCAGTATCTCTGGTTCACCACTTATTTTACACCGACAATCAACATGCTAACACCAGAGTGGGTGGATCTGCTGTAGATGTGCATGTGCATCAGTAGCCAGTTTTCCATCCAAGGATTTTTTGTGAAACAATATTTAGCGCTTCAAAATGTAGTTGATAGAAATGCCATTTATTCAATAAAATTTCTAAAGTGTCGACAAAATCTTTTTACGTTTAACATTAGCGCATAAATTCTATATCGATAGTTTCAATGTCTCAAAAATTAGTGTGGAAAGACCTTTTGTCAAAAAAAGGGGCTTTAATGCAAAGAAAGTGGTGTCACATGACAGAATTAGCCAATAGGCAGCGTCTGTGTTTGTGGTGTTGCTCACTTTAAAGCACCATTTCTCTAATGATATTCATATTATTAGATTATATCTCAAATTATTTAGATGGTCTATGGTAAGAGACGAGTTACCTTTCAAATATACATATATTACTTTGATGTTTCTTTAGTATGTTGCAAGTTAAAATGTATTCATTTTGTGCAAAAAGAAAAAAAAAATACATTAAATAGTTTTGGCTTGTTAGCTTATATTTTCATTCCTGTTTTGTTCTACTGTTAAATGGAAAGTATTTGTTGTGGAGTGATGGGAAGTAAAATAGCATGGTTTATCAATATGTTTGTCTGGCTGTATTTTATTATGACCATGAACAGGCTGCGTTGTCTAGTTAGTTATAAAAGTGGAAACAACTTACACTAGGCTACTCCTTCTTTTGTGGTCATATAACAGTAAGGCATTATTTAAAACTATTCTAAATATTTATGTTATTTGTGTAGGCCAGATTCACAATGAACATTTTTTTAAATGACGAAACAAACATGCCACTTTCTCAAGAGCGCATCACAAAAATGTAACAAAATTCTGCATACAGGCTGCTACTTTTGCAGTTTTTTTCTTTCGTTTTGTTAATTTATTTATTTTATATATAGCTTTATTATGCTTTTCTCCATTCATGATGTGATCATGTGAAACCTCACACACTGTTGTTCATACTGCTTTTTGTGTGTATAAAATTAACCCCTGGAAAACAAATGTAGGTATTTTAATGGGTCACAGCCATGTAATTTAATTTTAATTTGAAATGATCTGTAAATGGTTAATAATGGCTTAACAACGATTGTCAGTTTGGAGAAATAAAATAACCAAAACTAACATGTATTATATTATTATAACATATATTTTATTATATTATATTATTATGATATTTCAGATAATTAATAATAATGCAACTGCGCCTGTTTATGAATATTACTTGATGCACAAGTATCTAAATAGTCTTTACAGTGTTGGGGCAAGTTACTTTTAAAAGTGATGCATTACAATATTGAGTTACTCCCTGAAAAAGTAACTAATTACATTACTTAGTTACTTTTTATGGAAAGTAATGCATATGCATTACGTTACTTTTGTGTTACTTTTAAATCTGGGCAGGGTTTGCTTGTTTGTTTTTAATATAGAAAGTTCTATTTTTGTCAAATGTTAAAGCCTTTTCACACCAAAAGCCTCAGGCTTAAAAAAATAAATTGACGTCTGTACAGTAGACCGCAGAAGAAAAAATGTCAACTCTTCAGCAATAAAAAAAAAGGAAAACAAATGTTAGATTATCTTGAGTAATTTTTGCTCATTAGTATGGATGAATTGGATCATCGAAGGATGGCAGCAAAGACATCGGTTAATAAAATGGGATTAAATACATAAAGGATATTTGTATTATTTAACATTTAATTATTGCAGGTTTGTGTTGAATTTCACTGTTTTTATTCATTTTGAAGAAGACTGTATCTGTTTTTTTAGTGAGTGAGATGAATTAATGCATGTTCACATTTATTCTAGAACTAAAGTAACATCTTACTCTCAATTTCTCTCCACATGGGGACAGGAGAGCTTTTAATCAATAAATGGGGGAAAAAGTAACTCAGATATTTTCTTGTCAATTAAAAAGCAATGCGTTACTTTACTAGTTACTTGGAAAAACTAATATTATTACGTAACTTGAGTTACTTGTAATGCGTTACCTAAGGCCTGAAAAAAGACACTTGTTAATAAAAATAATTGTATGTAGGCCTATAGGCTACAGTTAATTAATAGCCTGTATAATAAAGTTTAGTTTCAAATAAATGAAGAAAAGGCTACTAGTCCATGATATTTGTGCAATAGGTAAAATTATAAATGGAAACGGCTCAAGGGCAACTTTTCTTTGCGATACACCAAAACGTATGCAACAATTCTGTTTCTCAGGGATGACGTAATCACATACACCATTTTATCGGCATAATGCCAAATTTCACAGTTGTTTATGTATATTCTCTTTGTCGATAAGAAAACATCACAAAAACTTGATGAAAACTTTGCAACTTTGTGAGCAGAGCTCCAGATTGATCAGAGGATTCGTCTCTTCCAAACACAGGTGCGTCTGCGCTCTTACCTTGGGTTCCAGGCTCTCGGGATCCTCGCTGCTTCCTTCCTCCAGGTCGCTGTCTTCATCCTGCGTCGAGTCGCGCTTGTTCCCGGCGGTGGTGCATGACTCCGTCTCAGTGGCGACGCTGTCGTTCCTGTCCTCCTCCTCGATGCGCTCCTCATTCGGGAAGACCTCTCCCTCCGCCCCGCAGGACGGGCTGTCGATCCCGCTGTCCCGATTGGGGATCTTTCCGTTCGCCTCAGTCCCCTCGTGACCCTGCGGCCGCTCCTGCTCCGCGTCTCCATGTTTACCGCTCACATCGTCTCCTAAGTCACTGTGATTATCCTCCAAAGCGCTACCGGAATGTCTTTTAAGCTCTTTTTGAAGTTGGTCTGTAATTTCTGCGTCATTGGCAGAGTCTCTCTGGAAGTTTAAGCTGGACAGTCTCAAAAGCTCAGAGATTCCACACGGTTTATACGTAAGTGCATCCTCAGTCTCCAAAGCGGCCGTCGCCGCTGACGTCTCCGTGAGCTGAGGATGATCGCCGGCGTCCGGCGCTTGAGAGGCGGGAGAATCCATGTCGGCTCCCCAATGGAGGTCGTTCCTCCGCTGGAGACCCAGAATCGGAAACCTTACGAGATAAAGGAACAATCATGGTCTAAAAAGTGTCAAGCTTCTCAAACCTTAGTATTAAGATGTGTTTTCAGTGACACTCGAGCAGTTTACGCCTGATCTTAACATGCATTTTAAATGCGCCTCCTGTGACCACTGATTTTGTTGACACACTTCCCTCTTATTTCATCACACTTCACATCACTTTCGTGACAGAGATACGACTGAATGAATGAATCCATTACACTGCTCATGAGTGAGTGGGAACAGAAGCAAATGGAAAGTATACTAATAAGAACTGCACTGCAAAAAATGCTTTTCTTTCTTAGATGTTTTGTCTTGTTTCCAGCTAAAACATCAAAAAAATTCTTAAATCAAGAAGGATTTTCTAGACAAGTAAAAATTATTGGTCCCACTTTGCATTAGGTGGCCTTAACTACTATGTACTTACATTTAAATTAATCATTTGGTACAATGTACTTATTGTGCACATACATGTTTTTGCATAGCATCTTTTTTAAAAAAGCTTTATGTAATTACGTTTGTAATTAATTTCTGTAATTACCACTGTTGACCCATCCCTTACACCCTAACCCACCCTTAAACCTACCCAAACCACCAAACCTGCCCCTAACCTTACCCATAACTCACCTTAATAGAAGCAAAAGTGTTTTGCAATGCAATATGACCACATTAAGTACATATATCAAGTACTTATTTTTTGATGCAAGTACATAATAGTTATGGCCACATAATATAAAGTGTGACCAAATTATTTAAAAAAAAGTGCATTTTTGTTTGAAACAAACAAAATTATCCGCCAATGGCGTAAGCAAAAATAATCTTGTTTTCTGTTTGAAATAAGATATTTTTTCTTAACCCATTGGCAGATTATGTTGCTTGTTCTAAGCAAAAACTGACTTAATTTTGACTTGTTTTTGCTGAATTTTTACTCATTTAGATAATCCTTCTTGATTTAAGAATTTTTAGATATTTTGGCTGGAAACAAGACAAAAAATCTAAGTAAGAAAAGCATTTTTTGCAGTGTGATTTCAATGACAGTCATGTGCTTTTGGCACAATGCAGTTAGGTTGGAATTGACTGTTTTGTTGCGTTTCCTCAGAACACATCCCATAATGCTCACGTGTGAGGTCATCGGGTGGTTAGTGGGCGTCTTTTGTGGCTGCTCAAATGTATTCGACCACATGAGCAATGCATTCTGAATACCTAGATCAAAAGTGCAAAAGCTCAAACCATTTAACATCATCCTTGTGAACAAATCAACGAAAATGCATCTTAATACCAGGGGCCAATTGCATATACTCACTTTGTAGTTAGTCATCTAATTTTTTCTCTTCAAGACTAGTCATAACTTTTTATAGTCACAGAAAGATAGATTGTTCTAATTTGAATTAATTCTAATTAGTACTGAAGACACAGTCTTAACATAGTGGTTATGTTTATGACACTGGACCCCGATAAAAACACAGGGCTTCACAGATAAATAACAATTAGTTAAGGTCCCATTAGTTAACATTACTTGATGCATTAACTAACATTGACTAACAATGACTCATTGCTACTTCATGTTAGTTTAGGTCCATTAAATTATATTAAAATATACAGCTTTTGATTATAATAATTAATAAATGTTTAAATAACATCGACTGAGATTAAAAACGCTTTTATAGGTGTTTTTCATTGTTAGTTCGTATTAACTAATACAGTTAACCAGTGTTGGGTGTAACTAGTTACTTATTGTAAATTAATTACTTTTCCCTTGAAACCGTAAAGTAAGGGATTACTCTTACTTACTGTCATTTAATTACAGTTACTTCTTATGTAATTGAACTTAATACTGTGTGTAGACTGTAGAACATTTATATACAATACAATAGTGGATTGAACATCTAACCTTAAAATGCCCTTCTCACTTTAAATACTTTGGTGAGTTAATGAGAATATTGGTAACACTTTAGTGTCCGAATCTCACTATTGACTAGTTGGTTATTAGCATTTATAAAACGGTTAGTTCCATTCCTCAATTCTGATTGGTCAGCAGCTGTGTCGTATTCATGATACGGCACTGCTATGACCGCTTCACTCAACGGTTTTGTGTATCATTGAACCTCCTTAGCAACCACCCTTAGCAACGTAAACAAAGCTTTAGCAGTTAGGGACTACTTTTTACAGCGGAAGGCAGTTAATGATTTTACTTTATGAAAATGTACAACCTAATATATATATAAATTAATATATATTTTGATATTAATATTTTTATTGTGTGGTAACCGTTTTATAAAAGCAATAAGGTACTTGAGGCCTTGCTGTATCGTGAATAAATCACGGCTGAAGGGGTTGCCTAACAACGCCCTACAGCCGTGATTTATTCACGATACAGCACGGCCTCTCGTACCTTATTGCTTAAGAATATTACTGTTATATTGGCTGTTTATTAAAACTTAAAAATCACTTATTCTGCAAAATCTAAATCCTTAATCCAATGCAATTCTTAATTTTTGTTTGACAACTACTTTACTAAGTATTAATAAGCAGTAATTAGGAGTAGACTGAGGCAAAAGTTAGAAGTAATGAATCTAAAGTGTGACCAGAATAATTTCTGTAGTTATCTTATTATTTATTTGAATTAAAATCACTAACTTGTTGAGGTTGATATAGGATTTAGAAGGCAATTAGTAATAAGTAATTAAATACTTTTCGGAGAGAGTCGTTTGTACAGTAATCTAATTACACTGCTGTTAGTAACTGGTAATTAATTACTTTTTTTTAGCATAACTTACTCAACACTGCAGTTAACTAATGTTAACAAATAAATAATACTGTAGCTCTTTCTAGTGAATTTTGTTTGTATCAGTATCACTATTTTCTTGTTTATCACCAAGAACACTGTTCTGAAACAATCTGTAATGTATAAAGCAATATACAGTATAACAAGAACAAAAAAAGATTTTAAAAAGATTTTAAAAACACTTAGCTTAATTCGTTTTTTTGGCTTGTTTCTAGTCAAAATATTTTTAAAAATTCTTAAATAAAGATGCATTTACTAGATAAGCAAAATGACATAAGATATTTAGTCTTGTTTTAAGCAAAATGTGCTTCATTTAGTTTTTTTTCTCCCTGGAAACAAGTAAAATTATCTGCCAGTGGGGTACGTAAAATATTACGTATATAAAATATTACATATAATAAGTCATTTACTTACCCCACTGGCAGATAATTGTGTTTATTTTAAGAAAATGGCACTTAATTTAGTTTTTTCCCCCTGGAAACAGGACTAAATACCTTATGCCATTTTGATTACCTAGTAAATGCATCTTAATTTAAGAATTTTTTTTAGACTTTTGACTAGAAACAAGACAAAAATACTAAACAAGATAAGCCTCTTTTTGCAGTGTAGTCTGACTGTACAAAACCCCACTGAGACTAAAACCTCTATAATATTCTGGCCTTCTTCAGTTTGAGTGAATAGGATTTGATGGCTATTTTATCATCCACCAGAAAAAAAAATCGTAAGCCCACTTGGTTAGAAACATAACCGCACACCTCTGTTCTCAGGATTTGAGGTATCATCCAAGTCTGTTGTATTATATCTCTGTCTCAGCTCACACAGTATGAACAGAAAGAGGTTTGTTCCTCACACACCCGATTTAACACACAGACCGTTCTTACCTGGAGCTGTGGAAGCCCTCGATGAGGCGGCCCACGCCGGGCCCTGCAGACGGGACTCTGGCTCTGGGAGGGGGACTGGGAAGGGGTCGGCGGGGCGCTGGGGGGACGGGACCCCGCGGCAGCAGGTGCACAGGCTTAGGGGGCACTGACAGACACACAGAGAGAGAAAAGACGCTCAGACCAGCTCTACAGTCCCGTTTCACATCCTCCGCTCACACCCCAGAGATTCACCCTCCATACTAATCCTCCCAATCCACTCGTGCCACACCAAAGTCGCACGCAAAGAAAACGAGAAAGATGGAGACGCTTCAGCTGTCCGAGAAACTGGCAGCTTCCTGAACCAGAGAACAGGAAGTAGAGATGAGCGTGCGAAAAGTGCTGCGGTTACACAGCGAGATACAAACACAAACATAACCACACACACACACAACAGAGTCAAGAAGATGAAGTGTGTTTGTGCACGAGTGGATAAACCGCCTCAAATCTGTTTGAATTTCTAAAGTGTATTTTAGATGAGTTGCATAAGCATGTTAGGACTGAATGAAATATAACTTTAATGATGCAATTCACATGTCAAGCTGAATTCAGGAAGCAGATAGTCTGAGCAGTACGCACTTCCTTCCTCTGTCTGTTGTGCAGCATAAGAAAGCCACAAAATGTCCATGCACAGTTCACTCACATCACAAACACACACACCATTGGTTTATCAGAAGAGAGGTTTGAGTGACAGTTAATCATGTTTAATACCGTGGGGTTTCTGTGCTCTGGACGTCTTGGGCGTGGCTGAGGCAGTGGGGCGTGGCCTCTGGGCGAACTGGGCGGGGCATGGCCTGGGAGGGGGCGGGGACTTCTTATTCTGGGGCTGCTCTACAGATCCACAGGAGTACTGCAGCGCTGCTGGGGACAAATCTACCAAAACACAAAACACACCAAACATGAAGACACAGATTTGACCAGCATTAGAATATCAATAGAAATCTACCAGCAGCCCAGTCGCACAGCTTGTATATTTAGATATTTCAGTGAACATTATTCAAATTCATATCAGCTTTATTAATTCCTTTCAACAAACACATTCATTGCAAATGACTACCTTTCTAAATTGACACACTTATGTGTTTCTAAACATGTATGCTTTGTGAACAATAGCTGATATGTGACCCTGGACCAAAAGTCATAACTTCGTCAATTTTTTCAAATTCAGGATGTACACATAATCTGAAAGCTGAATAAATAAGCTTTTCCGTTGATGTATGGTTTGTTGCGATAGGACTTTTTATTTACCCTTCTCACTTTAAATACTTTGGTGAGTTAATAAGAATATAGGTTACACTTTAGTGTCCAAATCTCACTATTAACTAGATGGTTATCAGCATGAATATTACTGGGATATTGGCTGTTTATTATTACTTAAATAATAGGACAATATTTGGCTGAGATACAACTGTTTGAAAATCTGCAATCTGAGGGTGCAAAAAAAAAATAAATATTGAGAAAATCATCTTTAAAGTTGTCCAAATGAAGTTCTTAGTAATGCATATTACTAATTAAAAAGTAAGTTTTGATATATTTACGGTAGGAAATTCACAAAATGATTACAATTACATCCAAAGATGCTTCTCCTTCATTCACTTTTGGTGAATGTAGCCTTAGCCAGGAAGAGTTGATGTCATCCGGCGGTCTCCAACGATCATTGGGTGTTTCAACCCTGAAACGCAACACCCTCAACATTGGTGGGTCAGCAGTGGTGGTCAAATCACTGCCCATCAACTCCCCCTGGCTTCCAGCTAAGCTCCTCTGTCCTGCTCCATAACCAGCAAGAAGCTCTCTCTGCTGCCTCCCCCATCCTGCCAACAGTCATCTTTCTCTCCCTCCCCATCACCCCAAAGGCTGTAAGCATCCTCCATACTGACTGGGCGGGGAATCCTCTACAGCCGACCTCGACCGGGAAGAGCCATGCCTGCCAACCTTTCCCCCTGCAGTCATGCAAGAGGTCCTGGTATTTGGTGCCCTTTCTCTCAAACGCTTGCTCACAACCCTCTGATCTTTACTTAATATCCCAATGATTTTTTGGCATAAAAGAAAAATTTGGATCCATACAATGCATTGTTGGCTATTGCTACAAATATACCTGTGCTACTTATGCGTTATATCATTATATTGTGTTTCGAAAGTCTTGTGGCTACACCTTCAAAACATAAGTCTGAATTATTTTTTGTGGCAACTGACATGTTGTAGCCAAGCAGACTGTAGTGAACCCAGAACACTTTAGTTACAAACAAAAACATTCCACGTCTTGTCTAATTATGCTGCTTCTTTACCATAATTTCATCTGTGTAATTCTATATTGCGCACTATTTCTAGCAGCTGAAAATCGAGGAACCTCTCGACTCGACCTTCATCGTGGCCAGAGAGACAGCAGCCATCGACTGAACGATCAATACAGACACAGTTACATCTCAAACAGCTCACAGAATGGCCAAGGATGATTCAATATTTGCATGTTCAGACAGTTTTGTACAGTCAAAACAACACGTTTCACAGGACAAAACCTCCATCTGTACACTTCTGATGTTTGAGCTCAATACCTCAATACATCCACCTGCTTCTCACAGAGAGAAAATCATATCAGCTGAAAACCAGACTGAAAGCTTTGCTTCTTTCTCCAGAGAAAACGTCCTCAGTGATCTCACACATCTCCAGAAAAATCCTCAACAGCGTCTCAAACTGTCTGCCGTCTAAACTAACAGATCTGAACACAAACCAAAACATCAGAGAAGTTTAAGTTTCTAAAGCGGATACCTAAATCAAATGATCTCTGATTACTGAAATCTCCAAGTCTTGTAAGCAATAACATGGTAAAATCACAGAAAGAGATAAATTCACTAAAACAAGAGACTTACTTTACACTCCGGCCCAGTTCATACGCTTCTCTGGTCAGGACTGACTCAAACTGTGAGTGTGTGTGTTTGTGTGTGTCTTCAGCCTCCTCCCTGTTACCTCATGAATATGTAAAGCACACACACATACGCACACAAACACACCTGCGACAGGTGAGACAATCTGAGCTGGCATTGACTGCACCTGCTGTTGTTCGCAGCGCTGAACTCCACCTGCCAAACCCGCTTCACACGCAACTCTCTCTCTCTCTGCTATAATCTACAGACACAAATGAGCTCAATCTGACTAAACCTGCCTTTCGCAAACAATCAGGAGCTTCCTGAAGTAATAACAGTGTTTGAAAGCAAAGCAAATGTGACCCTAATCACTTTCTAGAAACTCATGTTTCCTGGTTTAATTATGTGTGATTCATTAATGCATGATATTACAAATACAAAAAAGGAATTCGTAATCTTTTACGTAAATAAAAACCAAACACTGGTTGCAGCTGACATCATCACCATCTGTCATAAAGACACTTTCACCAATCTGCTCCTCGTGCTTAGTTCACACTGAAGAAAAACATCATATGTGGCCCTAGACCACAGAACCAGCAATAAGGGTAGATTTTTGTGAAATTGAGGTTTACACATCATCTGAAAGCTTTGGCCGAGATACAACTATTTGAAAATCTGTAATCTGAGGATGCAAAACAAATCTAAATATTGAGAAAATCACCTTTAAAGTTGTCCAAATGAAGTTCTTTAAGTTCTTTAAAATTAAGTTTTGATTTTTACGGTAGGAAATGTACAAAATATCTTCATCTTTACTTAATATCCTAATGATTTTTGGCATAAAATTGATCATTTGACCAATACAATGCATTGTTGCACTGCAAAAAAGGCTTCTCTTACTTAGTATTTTAGTCTTGTTTCTAGTCAAAATGTCTAAAAATTCGTAAATTTAGATGCATTTATTAAATAAGCAAAATGACATGATATATTTAGTCTTGTTTCCAGGGGAAAAAAACGAAATTAAGTACAGTTTGCTTAAAATAAGTCCAATTATTTGCCAGTGTGGTGAGTAAAATACTCTTGATTTATTGAATATTTTACTTGCCCCACTAGCAGATCATTTTACTTGTTTCCAGGGTGAGTGCATTTAGCTTAAAACAAGAGTAAATTTCTCATGTCATTTTGCTTATCTAGTAAATGCATCTTAATTTAAGAATTTTGAGATATTTTGACCAGAAACAAGACCAAAATACTTTATAAAATAGATAAGCCTTTCTTTGCAGTTCGGCTATTGCGACAAATATGTGACCCTGGACCACAAAACCAGTCATAAGGTTAAATTTGACAAAACTGAGATTTATACATCATATGAAAGCTCAATAAATAAGCTTTCTATTGATGTATGGTTTGTTAGGAGAGGACAATATTTGGCTGAGATACATCTATTTGAAATCAGAAATCTGAGGATGCAAAAAAATCAAAAAGACTGAGAAAATCACCTTTAAAGTTGTCCAAATTAGGTTCTTAACAATGCATATTACTAATCAAAAATTACATTTTGATATGTTTACAGTTGGAATTTTACAAAACATCTTCATGGAACATGAACTTTACTTAATTTCTTAATGATTTTTGGCATAAAAGAAAAATCAATAATTTTGACCCATGCAATGTATTTTTGGCTATTGCTACAAACCCCAGCGACTTAAGACTGGTTTTGTGCTCCAGGGTCACATATACCTGTGTGACTTAAGACTGTTTTTCACTTTTAAAAAAATGCTTTTCTTAGAATTTTTTTCTTGTTTCCAGTCAAAATATCTAAAAATTCATAAATCAAGAAGAATTTTCTAGACAAGAAAAAAATTATCGACTTGTTTTCAGAAAAAAAAAAAACACCTCAAAGTTAAGCAAGTAGTAATCCTGTTTTCTGTTTGAAATAAGATTATTTTTCTTACCCCATTGGCAGATTATTTTGCTTGTTGTAAGCAAAAACTTGCTTCATTTAATTTTTACTTGTCTAGAAAATCGATTGATTTGATTAAAGAATTTTTAGATATTTTGACTGGAAACAAGACAAACATCCAAGTAACAAAAGCATTTTGTTGCATATGATGCAGATGAAGGTCAGGACGCTGGTTAGTGAGTCTCTAGCTCACACAGAGGGGCTCTTGGGAGAAAGTCTTGGATTTCTCCTGGAGCTGAACTGTCCAGATACTATCAGGTATATATGTGTGTGTGTGTGTGTGTGTGTGTGTGTGTGTGTGTGTGTGTGTCTGTTAGTATCTACTTGATCATAATTTGGGGATAAATCTGTACCTGACCTTCTATAACCTTTTATTAACTTTTGGGACATCATCATTTGCAAAAATGATTTTTTTTTATCTGTTTTTATTATACAAATGCAGTTTTTTAGGGTTGGTGACTGAACTAGAGTTCTACTAGATGGATATAAAAACAATACAAGTCTATGAAATGTCCTGATGTGTGTATGTGTGCACTGAAATTAAAAAAAAAAAAAAGGCCTGACAGTGGTCATCTGACAAGACGATTTGATAATCAGCAACAAGATTTGTGACTGTTTTTAATAGTTATCTTTCATAGTGAAATTTTTCGGATCATGATCAGTCATCAAAGCTCGGTAAATATTGGTCACAGACACATTTACCGTAAATTTTACCAAGCTGATTACTCACTAAAAACTCCCACAGATCATGTTTTCATGTTATTTTAAGTGTCATTTTCAGTTATCAAAGGTTTTTTTTCTGGGTGTGTGAGTTGTTTACTTACCTATTTAAATTAGTCTTCCCATTAATGCCATTATTTTGTTAATTCAGACTGATTTGCAAATGCAGAACATGCAGGAACACAAGAGGCAGACAAGATTTAATCGCATGATTTTTGGCATAAAAGAAAAATCTGTAGTTTTGACCCATACAACGAATCAAAAAAACAGTGCTATTTAAGACTGGTTTTGTGGTCCAGGGTCACAATATTTTTTCTCATGGGGACCATTTAGTCACACAAATTAGGGTTTACATAGACCACAAACAAACACAATTTTTTTCCACAGAAATATGTGAAATCTAAAGACAGTGTTAATTAAATAATAATATTTGTGTATTAAAAATATTCCAGCCAGTGTGTCATAAATGATGGTGAGGCCAGAGCACGTCAGCTTGTTTTTCATGACTAACATAATTAAGGCTTTTGTATAAGCACAGGTTCATCAAGTTACTTAACAAAAAGCTAGACAGAAATAAAATTATGCATTTTCTGTTTTCCACATAATAAAAACAATGTTGGCTTTCTTGTTTGTCCTGAACTTACTAACCTGTTTCTGTATTTAATATTAATGTTACCATGCAATCAGTCCATCCTAAAACGAAACTTATATGTGACCAGTTGAAGCATTTTGAGCAGGCAAACAGCTTTTACTACTTAAGCTGAGAAGTGAGTGTCCTGAAAGGAATAGTTCACCCAAAATGAAAATAGTGAAAAAAACAGCTAAAAACCAGCCTAGGCTGGTTGGCTGGTTTTAGCTGGTCATAGTTGGTCGGCAGGCTGGTTTTAGAGGGGTTTTGGCCACTTTCCCAGCCTGGCCAGGCTGTTCAGGATGGTCTCAGCTGGTCAGGCTGGGAAACCACCAGGTAAAACCAGCTACTTCCAGCTTAAACCCAGCTAAGACCAGCCAACCAGCCTAGGCGGGTTTTAGCAGTTTTTTTCAGCAGCGATGTGGTCACTCTCAGGCCATCCAAGTAGTAGATGAGTTTTTCTTTATCAGATTTGTAGAAATGTGTGATTCCATCACTGTCTCACCAATGGATCCTCTGGAGTGAATGGGTGCCGTCAGAATGAGAGTCCAAACAGCTGATCAAAACATCACAATAATGCACAAGTAATCCACACCACTCCAGTCCATCAGTTAACAGAGAAGATAAAAGCCATGGTCTGAAGGAGAGGACATTTGTGAGCAAGAGATGGAATGACACATTTCTACAAATAAAGATGAGGATAAAGAAATAAACTCTGATTCTGACAAACTCTTAAAGGAGTAGTTTACTTTCAGAACAAAATTTTATAGATTATTTACTCTTGTCATTTTTTTTACCCCCTTGTCATCCAAGATGTTCATGTCTTTCTTTCTTCAGTCAATAAGAAATTATGTTTCTTGAGGAAAACATTTCAGGATTTCTCCATATAGTGGACTTCTATGGTGCCCCGAGTTTAAAGTTCCAAAAAAACATTATAATGCAGCTTCAAAGAGCTCTAAATGATCCCAGCCGAGGAAGAAGGGTCTTATCTAGCGAAACGATTGGTCATTTTCGAAGCAAACTCACTATTTTTGTACTTTCTAACCTCAAACACTTGTCTTGTCTATGTCTGCGTGAACTCTGTTTTTTCCGGTTCAAGACAGTTAGGGTATGTCCAAAAACTCCCATCTCGTTTTCTTCCCCAACTTCAAGATCGTCCTACATTGCTGCAGAAGTACCGACCCAGTGTTTACAAAGTGAACATGCAAAAAAAAAAATCTAAATGCCCTTTATATATTAAAAAAAAAAAAAAAAAAAAAAGGTAAAACAGTGATGCAGGATGACTTTGAAGTTGAAGGAAAAAACGAGATGGGAGTTTTTGGACATACCCTAACTGTCTTGACCCGGATCACACAGACTACACATGCGCATCAGAGACGAGACAAAACGAACATCTGAGGTTAAAAAGTATATAAATTGTCAATTTGTTTAGAAAATAACCAATCCTTTTGCTAGATAAGACTCTTCTTACTCATCTGGGATCGTTTAGAGCTCTTTGAAGCTGCATTTAAACTGCATTTCTGAAGTTCAAACTCAGGGCACCATAGAAGTCCACTATATGGAGAGAAATCCTGAAATGTTTACCTCAAAAAAACATAATTTCTTTACGACTGAAGAAAGAAAGACATGAACATCTTGGATGACAAGGGGGTGAGTACAGTATCTGTACAGTTTTGTTCTGGAAGTGAACTAATACTTTAAGTGTGAGCACATTTGCAGCGCATTTTTGGGTGAATTATTCCTTGAATGATCTAAACACTGTAATACACGAGCAACAACAGAACGACACACAAAACACACTCAAACACTCAATCAGTCCCACACTCACCGCAGGATGAGGACGGTCAGAGAGGAAGAGGAAAAGGCAGGAACACCATTAACTCTCCAGAGGCAAGCGACTGTAAGCCATCATGCACAGTATGCCACTCGATAATGAGCAGCTCATAACCCTCATAATGCCCAGCAACATTGCTCTGCGTGAGTTTGTGTGTGTGTGTGTGTGTGTGTGTGTGTGTGTGTGGAAACAGACCACTGTCCCACCGAGCTCATCAGCTGCCAAGCACACACTGGATGGGTACAGAGGGAAATGGGTCAGCAGTGAGATGAAGAGAGATATAGCACCAGTGCCGCCCATCTGTCCGCCTGCTGCCTCCTAACCTCCATCAGTCAGTGTGTGTGTGTGTGTGTGTGCTGGTATGTCCTGACTACACCTTTGTGAGAAACACAGGAGTGATCCACAACGCCCCAGGATGGACACACACACACACACACACACACACACACACACACACACACACACACACACACACACACACACACACACACACACACACACACACACACACACTTCATTACTGCACTACCTCTGCCTTCTCCCAAATGTCATGTGGAAATGACATTATACATGGAGAGTCCACATGATTTCAATGCTTTTTTTATCAGATTGTAAAGAATGCAGATTTAGCCTCTCAACATAATACATATGTACACCGCTGCTCAAAAGTTTGGGATTAGTAAGACTTGTAATGCTTTTTAAAGAAATCTCTTATGCTCATCAAGACTGCATTTATTTGAATAAAAATACAGAAAAAAATGTAATATTACAAAATGTTATTACAATATAAAATATTGTTTATATTATTAATATACTTTAAAATATAATTTATTGCTGTGATGCAAAGCTGAATTTTCACCAGCTGTTACTCCAGTCTTCAGTGTTCAGAAATCATTCTAATATACTGATTTATTATTAGAATGATCAATGTTGGAAACAGTTGTGCTACAAGATATACAAATATTTTCTAACGATGTAAAATTTATGCTATTACTTTTTATTAATTGAACACATCCTTGGTGAATAAAAGCTTTAATTTCTTGCATAAAAGGAAAGAATAAAAATGTACTGACCCCAAACTTTTGAACAGTAGTGTGGACTGTTAGAAAACCTTTCTATTTTAGATAAATGCTGTTCTTTTAATTAACCTTTTATTGATCAAAGAATCCTGAAAAAAAAGTATCTAAAAAAAGCTTCTAAAAAGCACAAGTACTGCAGCACCAATAATAAATCAGCATAAACCTTCATATTTGTGAAGGATCATGTGACACTGAAGACTGCAGTAACGATGCTGAAAATACAGCTTTGATCACAGGAATAAATTACATTTTTAAATATATTCACATAAAACGGTTATTTTAAATTGAAACAATATTACAGTTTTTGATCAAATAAATGCAGCCTTGATGACCATAAGAAACATCTTGAAAAACCACATAAAAAATCTTACTGATCCCAAACTTCTGAGCAGCAGTGTATGTATGTATGTGTGTGTGTGTATGTATATATACACACACACACAATTACATTTATTTATTCAATTATTCTTATACATTCAATTAAATGTTCAAGTAAACTTACACCTCCAAAATAATTGTAGTAACAAATGCATTTGTACTCTACAGAGTCAATGTCAATGTGACACACGCTTACGATAATGTCAAGACTGTAAAATAACATTAAGAAATCCTCTTTAAATAGGCAATTTCTTACACTTTTGTAGCATTTTCTAGTTTCAGGTTGTCAAGTAGACAAAAGCATCTCAAAGTGAGAAATCAGCCCTGATTCATTCATGGTCAAACACACAGAGTGTAAATGTCAGAGTGAGTGTGTGTTCACACCGAGCCAGAACATGACTGTTACTATGACAACGATCATCAGTGGGATCCATGACGACCGTCAGACCACACACACACACACACACACACACACACACACACACACACACACACACACACACACACACACACACACACACACACACACACACACACACACACACAGCCTCAGCAACAGAAACATAAGAGTCAGCTTTCAAATAAACCGTTGTTATTCATACTTCTCAGTATTGAAATAAATCTACGTGTTATTGACATTGAGTCCAGTGCATTCTGGGATTGCCTTTTTTGTGACGGACACATGCATGTCTCCTTAGAATTAGCTGTGTATGGAGACAACATCTTTCATTAAATGTGACTCGGACCACAAAACCAGTCATAAGGGTAAATTATTTGAAATTGAGATTTATACAGTTTCAAAGCAGTAATACTGTAAAATATTATTACAATGTAAAAAAGCTATTTTCAATCTGAATATCTGTTAAACTGTAATTGATTGCTGTGATGCGATGCTGAATTTTCAGTGTCAGTGTCACATGATCCTTCAGAAATCATTCTAATATTTTGATTTGAAGCTTAATAAACATTTCTGATTATTAGCAATGTTGAAAACAGTTGTGCTGATGAATATGTTTGTGGAAAACATGATAGATTTTATTTTTCAGTATTTACAGATGAACATAAAGTTCAAAAGAACAGAATTTATTTGAAGTAGAAAATGTCTTATTGAATAAATAAGCTTTCCACTGATGTATGGTTTGTTAGGAATCTGCAATCTGAGGGTACTAATCAAAAATAAAGTTTGATATATTAGTAGGAAATTTACAAAATATCTTCATGGAACATGATCTTTAATTAATATCCTAATTATTTTTGGCGTAAAAGAAAAACGGATCATTTTTACAATGTATTTTTGGCTATTGCTATAAATATACCCATGCTAAATAAGACCTTCAGATGTCACAGGTCCTGTAAGAGCAGATTGAGATGGGTGTGCTGTTGGATATACAGTACATGCAAAGTGGATGTTCAATGTGCCTCTGAGCTGCAGAAATCCAGAAAACACACTGTGTGACTTTCTTCTTATAAAACATTGGAGAGATGATTTTTTTCAGCTGAACCTGTTGTCTTAAAGAGTTACAAAGCAATACGGCTCAAGACATCATGCTATATGTGACCCTGGACCACAAAACCAGTCATAAGGCTAAATTTGACAAAACTGAGATTTATACATCATATGAAAGCTCAATAAATAAGCTTTCTGTTGATGTATGGTTTGTTAGGATAGGACAATATTTGACTGAGATACATCTATTTGAAATCAGAAATCTGAGGGTGCAAAAAAATCAAAAAGACTGAGAAAATTAGGTTCTTAGCAATGCATATTACAAATCAAAAATTACATTTTGATATGTTTACAGTAGGAATTTTACAAAAAATCTTCATGGAACATGATCTTTACTTAATTTCTTAATGATTTTTGGCATAAAAGAAAAATCAAAAATTTTGACCCATGCAATGTATTTTTGGCTATTGCTACAAATATACCCCAGCGACTTAAGACTGGTTTTATGGTCCAGGGTCACATATATGCAACCCTGGACCACAAAACCAGTCATTAGGGTCAATTTTTTTTAAATATGATTCATACATCATCTGAGTCACCTGGATAAATAAACTTTAGAGATTAAGCTTTTTCAACTATTTGAAAATCTGGAATCTGAGAATACAAAAAAATCTAAATTTTGAGAAAATTGCCTTTAAAGTTGTAGCAAAGCAGTTCTTATTACTAACCAATAATTAAGTTCTGATATATTTACAGTAGAAAATTGACAAAATATCATCATGGAACATGATCTTTAATATCCTAATGATTTTTGGCATATAAGAAAAATCATTTTGACCCATAGAATGTATTGCTGGCTCTTGCTACAAATATACCTGTGCTACTTAAGACTGGTTTTGTGGTTCAGGGTCACATATAATGAATATAGTCATATACAACAAGTGCTGCTACACATTTTACAAATAATTCTGGTGAAGACAACAGACTTCTATTTCAGATGCAGATCTGCTAAACAGGTGCTCAACATCACAGCCGCGCTGAACTCATTTTACAATGTAGAAGCGCATTCCCTTCCCAGAACTAAACACCACAAGATCTCACCAGATTTTCACATTTTCTCTAGAAAAGTAGAATGGCATTTGCCTTTGCAAACACAAGAGCATTGTGGGTGGCTGCCTATGTGGTCTTGTATTGTATGTGGTTGCTAGGGTGTTGCTATGCTCTAAAAAATGTTGGGTTGATTCAGCCCAACTTTGGGTCAAATATGGACTAACCCAACTGTTGGGTTCAATTCTGAAATTACATTTTTAACCCAAAATTTGGTTAGTCCATATTTCACCCAAAAGTTGGGCTGAATCAACCCAACATTTTTAGAGTGTAGGGACTTCTAACTGGTCACTGAAAGGAATAGAAACTAGCTAAAAATGCAAAAAAACAAATCCATCAAGATGTTTTTAACTAAAACATGAGTCAATACTCCATAATAACAATTCCTCCAGTGAAAAAGTCAATCTCCTGTTGTTTCTCAAAATCCAGCCATAAATTTGTTTAGAGCCGTTTTGTCTGCTTGATCTGCACAGATTTCTCTCCTGATTCAGACCAGACCACTTTTTCACTGGAGGAAACATCATTATGGATTATGGACTTGTATTTTAATCTAAAACATCTTCATGATGGATTTGTTTCAGTTTTTGTCTTCTCCAGATGTTAACTGATGGACTGGAGGGGTGTGATGTTTTTATCAGCCGTCTGAACTCTCATTCTGACGGCACCCATTCGCTGCAGAGGATCTACTGGTGAGACAGTGATAGTATGACACATTTCCTGAATTCTGATAAACAAAACAAACTCATCCTAATCTCAGATGGCTCAAGGATGACCACATTTTCTATTCTCAAGTCTCTGTGATATTATGTGCCAGTTTAAGAAACCGCGTCAGTCGCACAGAAAAGTTCTTAACTCACAGGTTTCCTGCATTTTATACTCGCTCTGGGTCTTCCTTCAAAACACTTCAGCACTGTAATCAAAACTAAAACATGCATCTGATCAGACTAGCACATCTCCTTAACAAACTGCACGATTTGAGGTTTTATTAGCTCATATCACATCTGAAGCATGAAGAGGACGAGTTGTTAAAAGGTTTACAATTTTGTTCCAATCACAACTGCAAGCAGCTGTAATACCAATACATGGTTTACATGACTAAATATGGAACCAAGCATTATTTCACTTTCGCTGAAGACAATATGAGCACTACATAGTGTATAATCCCAAAAACATTTAAAGAAACATGTCACAACTTATTTAAAACAGCTGAAAAAGGGTCAAATCCTCCCGTATGAAGCAGCATAACCTCAGCCTCGGCACAAATCTCTCAATAAAACATGAAAGCTGAGCATGTATATTTCAACAGGCTGGAGCGCTCGTACTCCACATTCAACAGAGCGACGCTCAGCAGACATCAGCAGCTCAATAGCATCTGCTGGCCATCACAACACAAACACATCCGCAGCACAGAAACATTTACAGCGACCACAGAAAATAAGCAGCACTCACCAGCTGTGCTCTCCACGCTCACACACGCTCACACACGGGTCCACGCGCACAATAGCACACATCCGACACGACTGAGACCGGCTCCCATCCGCACACACTAGCGCTCCCCTCCTCCAGCGCCGCTCCTCCCCCTCTATCTGTCCCCAAATCCCCCTCCATCTGAACAATATACACCCCCCCACCGCTCCACACTATAATGCCGCCGAGACGTCTCCATGGCAACTAATGACAGCGGGAGCGGGGCGAACGGAGGGAGGAAGAGAGAATGGAAAAATCAGTCAGGAAGGACAGAGCGAGAGGACGAATGAGCGACAGACAGCTCAATAACTGACTATTTGGAGGTTATCAGGCTTCAGATGTTGAAGGGCATTTGATAAATACTACAAACTGCATGTAATGAATGAGGTGAAGCTGATTCTTCAACAAGTGCCCAAACATCCATCGGTCAGATGTTTTTGAGAGAAGTCTCTACAGTAAGAGCAGTAATATTGTGAAATATTATTACAATGTGAAAAAGCTATTTTCAATTGATCAAAGCTGAATTTTCAGCATCATTACTACAGTCTTCAGTGTCACGTGATCCTTCAGAAATCATTCTAATATGCTGATTTGCTGCTTAATAAACATTTCCGATTATTAGCAATGTTGAAAACAGTCTTGCTGCTGATAGGTTTTATTTTTCAGGATTCACAGATGAACAGAAAGTTCAAAAGAACAGCATTTATTGACATGGAAATGTCTTTACTGTCACTTTTGTTCAATTTAAAGCATCTATAATTAAAAGTAAAAGTAGTGTATATAGGAACAATAAAGCATTCCAGCAGGCACCTCATGATGCATGCACCTGGATGAGAGTAAATTCAGAGTGAGCAGAGCTTTTGTTTTATTATGTTTCGAAGAAGGACGAAATTTTATACATCCATTTGTGGAATTTCATAGCTTTGTAGACTATTGTTTTTCTAAAATGTGACCCTGGACCACAAAATCTTTTTTTAATTTTTAATTATGATGTATACATGAATAAGCTTTCCATTGATGTATGGTTTGTTAGGATAGGACAATATTTTGGCTGAGACTATTTGAAAATCTGCAATCTGAGGGTGCAAAAAAATCTTAATACTGAGAAAATAGTCTTCAAAGTTGTCCAAATGAAGTTCTTAGCAATGCATATTACTAATCAAAGATTAAGTTTTTGATATATTTACAGTAGGAAATTTACAAAATATCTTCATGGAACATGATCTTTACTTAATATCCTAATGATTTTTGGCATAAAAGAAAAATCGATCATTTTGACTCATACAATGTATAAATGTGTAAAAATGGTCCAAATAAAGAATGAATAGTGTCCAAACCTTAGATGCTGGTAATAGGGCTGTGCAATTAATTGAAATTCAGTTTAGATTTCGATTTTGTCTTCAAACGATTAAGGAAAAACAATTATCGAGATAAAATGATTACCGCTCCCGATTCGACCCCCTTTGTTCGCTTTGGCTCCTCCATAAAAACCCAATTTCACATGCAAATCAGTAAAATCATATCAATAACGTGACTTGCATAAAATGGGATGTGCTTGATTTATTCATTTTTATTTGACGTGGTGTTTTTAAAAGCACCGAAGAGTATTTGCTGTCAGAGACGGAACAGAACACAAAGTGAAGTGAATGTTTAGCTTAAGATGCGTACCTGAACGGTCAAATAAATGTCAAAATGCTTTTTTGACGTTTGGTAATTATTCATGTAAACCTTCCAACTTATGTCTGAAATGATCATAAACAGTTGAGAATGTAACACTATGTTAGATCCGTGCAGCTCTTAAAGCGGCCACAAGTAATATTCCTTCTGCCGTCTCTGTGCTTAACGTTCATCAAACAACAAAACACAAAAACAAAATCACTCACTGCTCTTGACGGAGAGACTTTTGTAGTTTTTATAAGAAACTAAGCATGTTTCATTTTTACAGGGAAGACTATTTTATTTTACACTCAATTAATTACATTACATTTTACAAAATGTGTAAAAGTGTTTAATTTGTATTTTTTTCTATTGTATAGCTATCTTTAAACCAATCGTATAAAGTTCCAGACCCACTCATATTCGTGTTAAATAATCGTGATCACAATATTGACCAATATAATCTTAATTATGATTTTTGGTATAATCGAGTAGCCCTAACTGGTAGTGTATAACAGCACATCACAGGTGCTATAATTAGAATGCATTAACCTATAATCACACATACTCTACATCAGCGTTATAGACTTTTAAATCCTTGTTCATGTACTGAGCTCTTCTTCACACACACACACACACACACACACACACACACACACACACACACTAACACACACACACACACACTAACACACACACACACACACTAACACACACACACACACACACACACACACACACACACACACTAACACACACACACACACACACACACACACACACACACACACACACTAACACACACACACACACACACACACACACACACACTAACACACACACACACACACACACACACACACACACACACACACACACACACTAACACACACACACACACACACACACACACACACACACACACACACACACACACACACTAACACACACACACACACACACACACACACACACACACTAACACACACACACACACACACACACACACACACACACACACTAACACACACACACACACACACACACACACACACACACACACACTAACACACACACACACACACACACACACACACACTAACACACACACACACACACACACACACACACACACACACACACACACACACACACACACACTAACAACACACACTAACACACACACACACACACACACACACACACACACACACACACACACACACACTAACACACACACACACACACACACACTAACACACACACTAACACACACACACACACACACACACACACACACACACACACACACACTAACACACACACACACACACACACACACACACACACACACACACTAACACACAAACACACACACACTAACACACACACACACACACACACACTAACACACACACACACACACACACACACACACACACACACACACACACACACACTAACACACACACACACACACACACACACACTAACACACACACACACACACACACACACACACACACACACACACACACACACACACACACACACACTAACACACACACACACACACACACACACACACACACTAACACACACACACACACACACACACTAACACACACACACACACACACACACACACACACACACACACACACACTAACACACACACACACACACACACACACTAACACACACACACACACACACACACACACACACACACACACACACACACACACACACTAACACACACACACACACACACACACACACACACACACACACACTAACACACACACACACACACTAACACACACACACACACACACACACACACACACTAACACACACACACACACACACACACACTAACACACACACACACACACTAACACACACACACACACACACACACACACACACACTAACACACACACACACACACACTAACACACACACACACACACACACACACACACACACACTAACACACACACACACACTAACACACACACACACACACACACACACACTAACACACACACACACACACACACACACACACACACACACACTAACACACACACACACACACACACACACACACACACACACACACACACACACACTAACACACACACACACACACACACACTAACACACACACACACACACACACACACACACACACACACACACACACACACTAACACACACACACACACACACACTAACACACACACACACACACACACACACACACACACACTAACACACACACACACACACACACACACACACACACACACACACACACACACACACACACACACACACACACACACACACACAGGTCTTCACCTTCATTCTCTCTCATTCAGCAGCAGACTCTAGTTTGGAACAGCAGCAGGAAGCAGAGCATCTCCAGATTCACACACACTGTGTGGCTCTTCAGTGACTCACTCTGGGAAAGACACAGAGCGGTGATGCTGGTTTGGCGGTCTGATGTTTGAGAAAGTGGAATTAGGAACTGATGGTGGGTAAGAACAAAACTGGACGATTTTAATGAGAGCGGAAGCAGAATTTTGAGCCATGGAGATTCAGATCGATGTGAGAGTGAGTAAGTGACGTCAGGATTGTGTTTTTGGACTAAATTAAACATTTAAGCCGGTGTCTTTCAGCGAGATCTGTTGTAAAGCAGGCAGCCATCGGTGGGCCATCAGTAGAGTATTTGAAACCACGGTAAACCGTTCACTTCCTCTCTGACAAAGTTCTGTGCGACTGTTCCTCCTAAATTGAAAATATGAGGAAATATGAATATTTCAGAGAGATGCTCCAGCACTGTGATATCGAGAGTGACAGACGTCAAACTAATAACTCTGCGACGAAAAACACTCGGGTCTTGACGGAGGATGCTGAGTCGTTGTCATGGAAACCATAACAACATTCCTGACATTTCTTTCCGTCACCAGTTACACTCCACAGACTGACTGCTCACGACTGGCGTTTCACACACAGATATGAAACAGGAATGTTATCATATGTGGGCCACATGATCATCAGGCCGTTCTAATAAACCGCATACTAAAAATAAATAATAAATCAGCTAAAAACACATCTCTTCCATCTTTATTTGACCCTCTAACTCAAACACCCTCTATTCTAATTATATTCTTAAAAAACTTGCCCTTTTAGACTTATACTCTATTCATTTACTTACTTGTTTTCTTAAAAAAAACTAACACTGGCTTCTCTGTTCTTGTTTTCTATTTTCTTTTAATTATTATATAATAAAAAAACCTTGCTATGTATACTGCATTAGGCTAAACAAGTCTTGTCATAGCACTTGCATGTTATTGCTCTTTTATTGATTTTGCTTGCTTCCATTGTCCTTTTTTGCAAGTCGCTTTGGTTAAAAGCGTCTGCTAAATGTCTAAATGTAAATGTAAATGCATGCTCTCATACTGCACCAGAACAGAGTAACATCACCACGTGAGCAACTGTGTTTACTTCAGACCCGCACGTGTCATGCAGATTTCATTCATGGCCACTTTTTCTGGAGTAAATGATTGTAGCAGGTGTGTGTCTGAAGGAAGGGAAGAGGAGGGATGACACTAGCCAAAGTCAACATAAAGTGAAATTCACTGCTATTTATATTATAATAACAAATGTTAATAGTCATTTATATCAGTCTATGCCAGAGGTGCCCAGACTTGTGAATATGAAGGGCTAAAAAACAAACTTGATTGAGGGCTGTGGGTCCAAAGTAAAAGCTGCATTATATCCACATATATTATATTAAAGTGTATTAAATTAAACATAAATAAATAAGTAAAAATGTAACAATTGCAATGCAATGCAAAAAAAAAAAAAAAATCAATTAAAACAAAGATATATGCTTCAATGGCACGTTTTCCCCCTTCTCTTGTGACTTTGGCCCACGGGCCCTGGTTTGGCCATCTTTAGTCTATGCTATTCCAAAATTTTAATTCAAGCTAATTTCAGAAACTCATCCAGGCCAAATTTACATTTTGCCAAAAGAAAATTTCTGAAGAAAGATAAACATGTATAGTGATGAAAGTCAAAATATTAAATGTCATTGAATATTTACCGAGTAATAAACTATTTTGTAGAGAGGGGTCAAAATTAAAATTTTCACCTGAGATTCAAAGTCAAGTTACTCTGGTTTAAAAATGACTTCAGAAAGATAGCAGCAGCACTATTGTTATTTTTACACAGAGATTGGTAGTCTGTAAAATCTGTTGACTTTAGCCATCTTTGTTGCATTATATGCCAACGCTGACAGCTCAAAAACTGAAAAAAAAGCACTTTTTAATTTTTTTCACCAAAGTTTTCATTTTCATTAAACTCTAAAAGTATTAAAATATCTGGTCCCACTTTACATTAGGTGGCCTTAAAGTCCACATGAAATCAAAATTAAAGTTGTTTGGCTTTTAGTATGAATATATTAGCCTTAAGATTATCTATAAGCTAGTGTGCTTCAAAACAACGACAAAATTCACGTTTACAAGATATGGGCATTCAAAACTTACAGTCTCGTCATTTCCGCCAATATGAATCAATGATTTTGATGACATCACCGTGCACTTCAGTTTCTCATCAAACGTTCTGACCAATCAAATGCTCTCTAGAGTCCGTATTGTCCCGCCCCCTACACTATAAATACAGGCTGAATCTACTGCTGAGATCGTCACTTGTTCACAGTGCTAGTGTTTTCTGTAGGTGAATGGCATGTAGTGCACAATGAAGGCGACAGAGAACGATTCAGACAGTGTGAATGTGCTTTTCATCGGGGCAAATGAGGTCTGGTTTCACATTGTGTCACGCGAACCGCGGCAGCGCACACAGTCTACTCCGGACTTTGGCTCCGGTCCAGAGACGCGATCATCTGCGCGGTCAGCATGTACTAAACTACACAGCCTCAGCATGATTTTGATCACTATTTTGTTTTAGTAAGAGTTTCATATTGAATCTATGTGGTAATTAATTAAACTGCAGTTGTCATAAGCTTACAAATGCAGCTTTACTGAGCTCAACGGCTCTGGCCCGAGCAGATATAAATGAAACGCTATTGGCTATTTAAAAGAAGTGGGCGGGGCTGGGCGATATGTTTTTGTTTCAGTTAAAATTACGTCAACACTAGTAATTCATTAGTATGGTTCATTAGTATATTTTCCTGCATACATATATTTAGATAACTACTATTGTGATTATATCATTATTATTATCATCATTATTATTATTATTATTATTAATAGTAATAGTACTGTTGCCTTCATCACAAAACATCGTCACAAAACATCATTGTTACAACTCAAACTTTACTATTGTTATTAATACTACTATTATTATTATTATTATTATTATTATTATTATTATTATTATTATTTATTTATTTATTTATTTATTTATTTTTATTATTATTATTTATTATTATTATTATTTTATTATTATAATTATTGATATTACTGTTACCATCATCACAACATCATACTGTAATCACCATCCTTGGGATTATTGCTGTTATTATTATTATTATTATGATTACTGTTATTATTGATATTACTGTTACTGTCATCACAAAATATTAACCGTATCATCACTACCTTTGGTATTATAGTTGTTACTCCGATTTATGGCCATTTCTATTATTTTTGAACATGCTAATACTACCTATACTGCTACTACCACTTATACATTATTATTATTATTCAGATTGTCTTGTTCTCATTTCTCATTTATTATCATTGTTGTTGTTTTTTTGTTGTTGTTTTTTTGTTGTTGTTAGTATAGTTTTTTGTTTGTTTTTGTTTTTTGTTTTTTGTTGGTATTGTTTCTGTTGTTGTTGTTTCTGTTTCTGCATTTACCATGTATGTTTTTGCACTCCAAATAAAAAAAAAAAAAAAAAAAAAAAAAAAAAATTACGTCAACACATAGAATAACGCTGCGTGTTTCAAGGCACTTCAGTGGACCTTTAACAACTATTTACTTACATTTAAATTTATCATTTGGTACTTAGTGTGTACATACATGTTTTTACAGTGTGCTTACCTTTTTTTAAAAACCTATATGTAATTACATTTGTAATTAATTTCTGTAATTATCACTGTTGACCCATCCCTTACACCCTAAGCCACCCTTAAACCTACCCAAACCACCAAACCTATCCCTAAGCTTACCCATATCCCACCTTTAAGGAGTAGTTCACTTTCAGAACAACAATTTACAGATAATGTACTCACCCCCTTGTCATCCAATATATTTATGTCTTTTTTTCTTCAGTCGTCAAGAAATTATGTTTTTTGAGATAAACATATCTGGAAATTTCTCCATATAATGGACTTAAATGGTGCCCCGATTTTTGAATCTTCAAAATGCCTTTTAAATGCAGTTTAAATGTGGCTTCAAATGGCTGTAAACAATCCCAGCCGACGAAGAAGGGTCTTGTCTACCGAAACGTTCTGTCATTTTCTTTTTACATTTTAAGCACTGAAACTCGTCCAGCACTAGGGCTTGTATTGCGCGTTCGCGCCTCTACGTACTACGTCCACTGTGCTCTGACTCGCCAATTGATTGTAACAGTGGAACAGATGTGGTCCGGTCGTGACAGCACTGAGATTCCTGCTCCGTTGGAAATGGCTGGCATTTTCCACACTTGCACCACCATCTGGTCTGGTTTGAACGCGGTCTGCCCGAGGCTTGTGTCGCCGCCACCGCAGTATTCTCTCTCTGACAGAGTTCATCGTCTGTGTATTCCAGCTCAAAAAGGTAGGAAACGGTAAAAAACTCCATCTTATGTGCTCCTCCAGCTTCAAAGTCGTCCGACATCATTGTACTTTATGTTGTACCTTGTTGCTAAAGAGTGTTTGATTGCGTTGCACTTCTCTCTCCTCAAGTTCGCTTTGTAAACACTGGGTCTGTAGTTTTGCATACGTCACTACAAGCCCTAGTGCTGGACGAGTTTCAGTGCATAAAAGGTATATAAAATATATTTTTCTAAGATAATGACCGAACGTTTCGGTAGACAAGACCCTTCTTCGTTGGCTGGGATCATTTACAGCCAATTTGAAGCCACATTTAAACTGCATTTAAACGGCATTTTGAAGATTAAAAAATCGTGGCACCATTTAAGTCCATTATATGGAGAAATTTCCAGAAATGTTTATCTCAAAAAACATAATTTCTTGACGACTGAAGAAAAAAAAAGACAAACATCTTGGATGACAAGGGGGTGAGTACATTATCTGTAAATTATTGCTCTGAAAGTGAACTACTCCTTTAATAGAAGCAAAAGTGTTTTGCAATGCAATATGACCACATTAAGTACATTGTACTTTTTTTTTTTGATGCAAGTACATAATAGTTAAGGCCAACTAATATAAAGTGTGAGCAAATATTGTAACGCTCTTTTGGCATCTTCATTTTTAAAGCTCTATATGGTTCATTTCGATATGGATCTCAACATGTCTCCAGGAGTAAATGCTTAAATTGTACAGATTTTCAGAGGTCAAAAACCAAATACGGTTCACTTTGCATTCAGCTGATGCTTTTTTCTTTAAAAATGAATGCGTGAAAAAACAAATAATGATGAAACTAGAAATGTATCTTGTTTCCCTCAATCAAAACAATTGCATAGCTCAGTGCCATAAATATTACTTTTCCAATGTTTGCATACCTGTAACTCAAGAAGTATTAAAGATATCACAGTTGGATTTTTGAATCTAGTTCTTAACCAACGTTTCATTTGGGATCTTAATTTTTAAGGCCCTATATCATTCAGTCCCAGAGATATGGGGATCTCAATGAAGCTCCATGTAGGGCTGGGCGATTTGGCCTAAAATCAAAATCTCGATTAATTGAACATTTTAACTCGATTACGATTATTTTATTTATTTTTTTATTTTTTTGCCCTCATAGTTGACTGACAAGTTTTGTACAGTAAATATGCTCACATATTACAAGTGAGAGATTTTTGAATGAAGGGTGCATTACTTGATTTTAAAATAATTGAAGGAAACACACACTATCTACTATCTATGATTATTTATTGAACATCAATGTTGAACAACTAAAAATTAAAGCACACATCACCTAAAACGAACAGTCACTTTGTTCTTATAAAAAAAGTTAAAATAAATAACTTGCACTTTTGGAAGCAAAATAAATTATTTTCAATGTTTTTCTTATTAAAAGTAGAAAATAAGCAGTATCTCTTCTATATAAAATAACTCTTGTATATCCTGTAAATAATATTTTAAACAGTGCATTTCTTGCATCTTCTGTAAACAAATATTTTAATGTGCAATGTATCAATGTAAACAACAGATTGTTGTAATGAAAATAGACCATCTTAAACACTGTTGCATGAGGTGATCTTAGTGATCTTGAATTTACTCTAAGTTCTTACTAAGGAACACGAGCATGTTAACCTTTTCAGGTTTCATGCAGGACCTGAGGCATGTAACAATGTTTCCGCCCGAACTAAAAACCCGCTCTGATGGGGAGCTAGTAGCTGGTATGCAGAGATACTTTTTTGCCACCTTACTTAGAGTGGGAAAGTGTCCAGTGGATTTGCCTCACTATCCAGCATGGGGGACACCAAAGAGCTGTTCATCTCTGCTTCTAGCGATTGCTGAAGTGACAGAGTGGGTGTAGCTGAAGGTGTTGCCTCACTCCCTTTAAAAAAGCTTCCTAATCACCTCTTTTGCTTTTTTGCTACAGTACTGCTGATGAAGTTGTTGGTTCTGCAGTCTCTGTAATCTGACTTTCTCTGCAGACTTCAGCTTCTGACATCTTCTCCATCTCTGTTTTCACTTTCTCCTGAATGGTGGGGACATTGTGAGCAGAAATGTAGGTAGCTTTAAATCTGGGATCAACCAAACTGGCTGTGTCCAGTAGCTCTTCTGTGATAGGATCTGAGTACATCTCCTTAAGGTACCTGAGGATGCTGGTTTTGATAGATTTAGTCAGCTCCACATCATCTTCCTCCTCAGCAAGCACTCGTGAATTGAGGATGTGCAGTACAGGCTTTACAAATGAAATGGTCACATACTCTTCCCCTGATAGGGCGTCTGTGAACTCCATCAAGGGGGAAAGAGCCTTGCTGACAGCCTCTAAGACATCCAGGTCAGCCCACGATGGAACAAGGTGCCTGGATTGTTTGTCTTCAGAATGGACCTGTGTAATAGCTTTCCTTTGTTCGAGGACTCTTGCAATCATCATTTGCATCGATCCCCATCTGGTAACGCATGCTGTTTTTAGCTTGTGTTGTGACAGGTTCAGTTCTTGTTGCACCTTCATTAATGCCTTCTTTTTTTTCCAGCTATAGGAAAAAGCACTGACTATATTTTTGCACTCCCTCACTACACGTGTCACACGTTGATCTTTCAATCCATTTTCTGAAACACACAATTTTTTTTTTTTTTTTTTTTTTTATTACTGACAATATTTTATTTATACCTGAAGCTTTAACAGTACCAAAATTAATGAGCCTCTTATATTTCTTAAATAATATCAGATTAACAACACATTTTTACAACACAATGATTTTTACTTTAATGATGTAGTGTTCTGTTACATTGTAATGTGGACTTAACATTGTAACACTGTAATATCAAGCATATTGTAACATTTATAAAGGTGCTTTATGAACAAATTTAGCGTAGCCAGAATATAGTAAATGCCAGATATGCCCAATTAGATGACATCCCAATGCTGTTATATTTAATTAAGCTGACGTGTACTTACCAATTGCAAGGTGTAGTCGGTGTCCAAAACACTGCTGCCGTATCCATCCATCGAGCGCAGCAGCTTTGACAACATTAGCACCGTTGTCTGTCGTAACGGCTGAAAGTTTTTCTTCCGCGAGGTCCCATTCAGAAAGCATATCTTTCAGACCTTGCGCAATCATATCTGCCGTGTGATCGGCTGGAAAATATGCCGTCTCAAGGCATCTCTGGCGCAGCTTCCAATCGTCGTCAATGTAGTGCAAAGTAAGGCTCAAGAATGGGTCCATCGTCCTACTTGACCAGAGATCAGATGTGGCTGCAAAGTGCTGAACATTTTTCAGTTCAGCAGCTACATTTTTACAACATGTCTTGTCCATGTCTGGCAGCGCAGTTTTGGAAAAATGTGATCGCGATGGCACAGTGCATCTTCTGTGGAGAGTTTTAACGAGGTGTTTAAACCCGCTTCGCTCCACTGTAGCCAATGGGGTCATATCCTTTGCAATGTAATAACAAATAGCGTCAGTTATTTCTTTCCATCTTCTTGAACTCTTCTCCTACTGTGTGGCATTTGTGAACGCTCGTGTTATCGACATCTGCTTTGCTGAGGCACTTGTTGCTGGGCGCTTGTCAGTCACTTTTTGTTTTGTTTTTTGAGCCATGCACTGTTCATATTCAGTAACGTGATTGTGCTCCAAGTGTTGAAACAAATTGGTGGTGTTACCTTTGGGCGTCGAAACTGTTTTTCTACAATGTCTACATCTGACTTCATTTTGTTCGATGTCATCCTCACTGAAGCCAAAATGTGTCCAAATGACGGAGACTGCGTTTTTCTTTGGTACAAGTTGCTCAGTTGTCTCAGTGTTTAAGCTCTGCATGCTCGACATGTCGCGGTTTTTAAAGGGAAAGTAATCGAAATAAACGACCTGGAAAATTTTGATCTATTATAGGTTCTGAATGTCGACTTTGATTACTTTTCGATTAATCGCCCAGCCCTACCTTTATGTACAGATTGTTGAATAATGCCCACGTTTCAGTGGTCAAAAACCAAACAACTCAGTAAATATACATCATTTACATTTGATATTTTGACTTTCTTCTTTAATGTATTCTCTTACCAGAAAAAAAACATGAACAAAATCTAAAATATGAGCCAGGACCTCTGGTTGAGTTGACATGGAATGACCCAAAAATAAAATCTTCATCAAAACCTAATAACTATGTCATAGTGTCTAGATCCAGTCTTTCTCCCACATATCAGCATGCGTTATCCCATCATTAGCCTATACTGACACACAAACACGTCCTGTAGCCATCTGAAACCAGCAGCAGCGCCTCAGAGGAGCGGGACAAAAACAGCATGAATATTTCACTCAGATGTGCCGCCTCTGAATTCATGATGAGTTTCTGCGGCGCTCACACAGGAGCTCCAACGCCAGCACTGGGCTGATGATGAGGGTTTGTGCGGCTCCTATTGACAGAGTTTTTTAACTTGGTCCAGCATGAACAGATATAACCACAGCCTGTCTGTCCATCTGACTCAGTTTAGCAACTTCAAAAACACCAAACTCTAGCACAGCTGCTTTCTGAAGCGGTCAACAAGACTGAAAAACTAAAACAAGATTTTCCACTTACATTTCATAAATGTAAATCATATTGAATCCTTAAGACATTATTTAAAGTGACGTCACATGTAGCCAAGTACGGTGTCCCATACTTGGAATTTAATCAGATCAGCGAAGGTTTGTTAAATCAACTGTCCACAAGAGAAGCTTTCGAAGTTTAGAGGAACAGGTTTGACTTGATGATGTTAGGTCAGTAGCAATGAGGGCTCCCAAATAAAAAAAATCAGAAAAATCAAAATAAACATTTAAATGTGAAAACTAAGCATGAAATGGTGACACATCTTTCACAGAACTAGTAAACCATCTAGGTACCTTTGGGGTACTCATTTGGGACAGACTAATTTTTATTTTGAATACTATTTAGGATGGATTCTATGCAAATTAGTACACAGCAAGGTGAAGTTTAAGTGGACTGAATGATTGGAGAAGTCTTGCATACGTCACCAGGGTGAGGTTTGAAGATCATCAGAAGATCATTTGATTAAAGGGGTCATCGGATGCCCATTTTCCACAAGTTCATATGATTCTTTAGGGCCTTAATGAAAAGTCTATAATATACTTTTTTTTAAAAATTCTCAATAGTACTGTAAAAAAACACCCTTTTATCTTGCCAAAATCAGCTCTGCAAAAAATCAACTCATTTTATTGCATTGTCCCTTTAAATGCAAATGAGCTCTGCTTGCCCCGCCCCTCTCTGATGAGGAATTATGAGCCAAAATGTTTACTTTAGCCGCATTTACCACTAATCAACAAAGAAATCGTGAACATGCAAATGTGATACTTAATTACTGAAATATTTATTTTAAAATCTCAGGAGTACTTAAAGTATATACTTAAAGTATATTTGGTGAATACATTTCAGATTACAAAAAGTTTTGGAATGCCTTCATTAATGAATGAATATGTGCATTTTAATAAGTCTGAAGCCTTCGAAAGTCGTAATAATACATGGCTAAAAAAAACCTACAGAGTGATAATTCAGATAAGAACGAGTGTGTTCATCAGCAGTTAATGCAATTTTTAAACTCTTCTTAAACCTGAAATGTGACCCTGGACCACAAAACCAGTCTTAAGTCGCTGGGGTATATTTGTAGCAATAGCCAAAAATACATTGTATGGGTCAAAATTATTGATTTTTCTTTTATGTCAAAAATAATTAGGAAATTAAGTAAAGATCATGTTCCATGAAGATTTTTTGTAAAATTCCTACTGTAAACCTGTCAAAATGTAATTTTTGATTAGTAATATGCATTGCTAAGAACTTAATTTGGACAACTTTAAAGGTGATTTTCTCAGTATTTTGATTTTTTGCAGCCTTAGATTTCAGATTTTCAAACAGATGTATCTCGGCCAAATATTGTCCTATCCTAACAAACCATACATCAATAGAAAGCTTATTTATTGAGCTTTCATATGATGTATACACCTCAGTTTGTCAAATTTAACCTTATGACTGGTTTTGTGGTCCAGGGTCACAAATAAGTTTTGTAAATCCAGTGGTGAAATGCTGTCGCCACCTGACTAATGCCTAGTCTATGTGTGAATGTCCACAAAACTGGACTTTCTGTGTATAAGCGGTAGACTATTTTAGAAAGGAAAATTTAAAATATGAAAAAGAGAAATTAGGGAGAATAAATGAATTAAGAATAATTTATTGCTATTGTGTGAATATGTAATCATGTGATCCATAAAAAAAGATTATAAGTATTTTAAAATGTAACTTACTCTAATTAACATACACACATATATACATATATATATATATATATATATATATATATATATATATATATATATAAATAAATAAAGATAAGACAATGTACAAGACAATGTACTCATCTTTTATTTACATTTGAACAAAAAGTGTCATGTCCAAAATTATTGATACCCTTCTCAATAATCATTAGAAAAGTCTTTATTGGCTATTACAGCAATCAAATGCTTACTATAATTGCTGACCAGCTTTTTGCATGTCTCCACTGGTATTTTTGTCCATTCATCTTTAGCGATGAGCTCCAGCTCTTTCAGGTTAGAGGGTCTCTTGCCATCGCCCTGATCTTTAGCTCCTCCACAGATTCTCAATTGGATTTAAGTCAGGACTCCGGCTGGGCCACTGCAAAACGTTCATGTTTTTGTCTGCTAACCATTTCTTCACCACTTTTGCTGTGTGTTTTGGGTCGTTGTGGTGCTGAAATGTCCACTGGTGCCCAAGGCCAAGTTTCTCTGCAGACTGCCTGATGTTGTTGTTGAGAATTTTGATGTATTGCTCCTTTTTCATGGAGCCGGCTGAAAAACCGGCTGAAAAACACCCCCAAAACATTAGGTTCCCACCACCATGTTTGACAGTGGGGATGGTGTTCTTAGGGTTGAAGGCTTCTCCTTCATTTGTTGTTTCATCTGACCATAAAACAGAAGACCAGAAGTCTTCTTCTTTGTCCAGATGAGCATTTGCAAAGGTTAAGCGGGCTTTTGTGTACCTTCTCTGGAGAAGTGGTGTCCTCCTTGGTCTGTGTCCGTGGAACCCAGCGGTGTTCAGTGTCTGTTGGACTGTCTGCCTTGAGATGTTGCCACCAGCAGAGCCCACATTCATCAGGATGACCTTGGTGGTGATCCTTGGATTATTTTTTTATCTCTCTCACTATCCTCCTGGCCAGCACAGGTGTCACTTTTGGCTTCCGACCAAATCCTCTGAGATTTGTCACAGTGCGGAACATCTTGTATTTTTAAATAATACTCTGCACTGTAGCCACTCCCAATGAATCAGGGTAATTAGGATGCTTTAGAACAGCTTGGACTATTTGGAACGGTATACAACTTAGGATTTTCCCATAGACTGTGACAGTTTGCAAAAGGTATGAATAATTTTGGACATGACACTTTTTGTTCAAATGTAAATAAAAGCTGAGAAATATTTTTTCCCACAATGATGCCTCTTGTACATCATCTTATTATCTTTTGGGAGAAGTCCGTGTCATTTTCGTACAAAAAAAAAACTTGCTGGTTGAATAAAAGTAACTTTAAGTCAGAATTTGCCAGGGGTATGAATAATTTTGGGCTTGACTGTATATATATATATGCATAATTACAAAAATAAAGTCCTTTGCATGTTCTTGCTTACACATAATAGGCCTGTTGGTGGCATTAGGGCTTTGTTTATTCAACAATGATAGTTTCATCAAACATTAAATTGTATATCAATATGCAATACATACACACTACTCACATTTAGTGTGACTACTTCTACTTTAGCAATTTCAGGTTTGTTAAAAAAATAAAATAAAACTGAAAACAGACAGTGGCTATGTAGTTTTCAATTGATTTATGAAGAAAACCAGGAAGATCCTGCTCACATTGTCCAATGATGTTTGAGCTTTTAAGACACACAATCTATAGCAACACAATAGCAATGACAGATATAAGTGAAAATAAACAGGTATTTTTATCACTGATAGCAGTTGAGAGAGGGGCACTTTTGATTCATTTTGGAAAAAGGACCAGGCTTGAGCCCTGAAAGCACTGCCATCTGCACATGCCTGGAAATCATGTGTTTGGAGTGATATGTGTGATCTGCATGTATGTTGGTGGATGCCATGAGTGACCGTGGGTTTCTGTCCTCACAGCGACACAGATGGCAGAGACTCTACATGATCACTGAGATAAAAGCCATAAGAAGAGAGACTAGCAGAAGGATTAGACTAGGAAACTGAGAAACATTAATCAGGGGTGTGATGAACACAAGCGTGGACAAACGTGAATGTCATGTGGGAAGAGCGAATATGATATACCATACACCATATAGACCTACAATGGATTCTTATCGGTGAGTCTCATATCTTTGGGTCACAAAATAAAATCTGAGACACACATTCATGACAGGAGAGTTTTGGTTAAAATATGTGTTTATGCAAACACACACACACACACACACACACACACACACATATTCTGATTGATCATGTTTAGCTTAAAAATGCATGTAGACAAAGTGCAGGTCTGTAGTCATGACAACCTGACAGGTCATAAAGCACACTGCTCTGGTGACACACACCAACATCATGTCTGACCTTCTGCACATATTCACACACAGCTTCTCCTTATATGGCTACCAATACATCTGAAGACCTGAACTAATACAAGAACACAGCAGAACTTCATCAAACATGACAGCGAGTCAGTGGAGCCGTGTTTCTCATCTCAAGCTCTACTAACTTACTACTAAGCTAATAGGGTCATTCCGTGTCAAATCAAACAAATTTCAATAACTTCCCCGGCTCAAATTTTTGATTTTGATCATATTTTTTTCTAAGGAAAGATAGACATGTATAGTGATGAAAGCCAAAATGTTAAATGTCATGAATGTATATTTATGGAGTAATCCACTATTTTGTAGAGGGAGGACAAAATGACAATTTTCACCTTAGATTCAGAGTCAAGTTACAGGGGGGTAAAAATGACTTCAGAAAGATGGCAGCATCATTATCTTATTTTTACACAGAGATTGGTAGCTCTATTAGTGAAATCTGTTGACTTTAGCAATCTTTGTTGCATTATGTGCCAATAGTGACCATTCAAAAATGGGGAAACAGCACTTTTCACGTTTTTTCTCCAAAGTTCGCATGCCTGTAACTCAAGACGTTTTAAAGATATTTTAATGCCTTTTGAGATATTGGGTCTTAACAAACTTTCCTTTTGGCACCTTTATTTTTAATGCCCTATTAGATTTAGTTCCAGAGATATTAGAACTTCAATATGGCTCCTGGAGTAAAAAGTTAAAATGTACACAGTTTCAGTGGTCAAAAACCAAATGTGGGTCAGTTTGAAAAAAAAAAAAAATACAATACTTCTTTTCTTTTAAAAAGAAATGTCTGAAGAACAAATAATGTTAAAACTGGAGATGTATCTGTTTCTTTCTGTCAAGACAACTGCACTGAACATACCGGTCTGAGTGCCATAAATATTCTTTTTCCAAAGGTTGTGGGCCTATTACTCAGGATGTATTAAAGATATATACCTGTGATTTTACTAATATGACTACCAATCTCTGTGCAAAAATAATATAATGATGCTGCCATCTTTCTCAAGTCATCTTTATCCCCCTGTAATCTTTCTTAAAAAAAAAATATTAGCAAAATCAAAAATTTGAGCCGGGGACCTCTGGTTAAGTTGAAATGAATGACCCAATAGTGTTTTCCCCAAAGTTTAGGAGCTGGTTGCAATCAAGTAACATAGCAGCATGACATTCATTTTAGTGAATCAAACAATTCACAGACTCATATGAGTCCTAATGAAGCAGTCGCTCTAAAGCTGCTAAATTATGTAAAGTTTAATACTCAGTGTTAGAGATTTTAAACAAACATCTCATCTAAGTGTGAGTAAAATTGTCATGAAAGAGACACACATACTCCCTCACTAAAATCATTGCCCTGTTTGTTTTATTTTCACAAATAAACATCAGCACAATCAAATCCTGACTGTACTGGACAAATACTGTTCTGGGTTTAAACTACATGTATTGGAGCTTCTGAATGACAGATCAGTGTGTGGAGGAGATGAGCTGCGACCTCTAGTGGCCACACACACACGACTCTGTATAGCTGTGTTTGTGAGTACATGCAATCTCTAGCACCTTACCCTAAACCTACCCATCAGAACTAAGTGCCTCACCCAAACCCTTACCCTAAACTTAACCTTTACCCAATGATAATCTGATCCTTAAAACCAAGTCTTGACCCTTAAATAGGCCTTTAAAGGGGTCTCAGAAAGTGAGGACCGGCCAAAATGTTCTGTCCTCACTCCGATGGATTGATGGCCGTCACAAAGATAGCTGTAGAAGTGCAAACACACATTTACTTAGCTATCTAAATGGGGACAATACATAGACTTCTATTGTTTTTATATACAGATTGTTATACATTTTCTTACCTAAACCTACCCTTAACCCTACACTTAAAAATAAAGGTGCTTCACGATACCATAGAAAAACCTTTTTTGTCTAAATTGTTCAATAAAGAACCTTAAACATCTGCAGAACCTTTCTGTCTGTTTCATAAAAAGGTATGAAAGAGACGGTTCTGTAAAGAACCTGTGACTGAATGGTTCTTTGTGAAACCAAAAATGCTCTTCTATGGCATCGCTGTGAAGAACCTTTCAAAGCACCTTTATTTTTAAGAGTGTAGTGTACCCCTCATAAAACGTTCTGCATTATTACAGTTTAAACAAAACATTGTTTTATACCAGCTTTACAAATGAGGATGTCCCCAGGTATTTGGAGATTTTGTCAGGTTTTGCTCACTTTTGGGTACAAATCATGTCCCCAAAATATGGTTAAGTAGGTATTTGTCATCCTTTCCTATTAAAATGCTTTCTACAGATCCGAAAACGCAGAAAATCGACCCCCGATGCAAATTTTTTATGACGGACGAAAATTTCGGAGGCAGTGTGTAAACTCGATTGACATAACGTGAGGTTGTATTTATTTTTTAACATGCAAAAATTTGGACGAAAATTTCGGACTCAGTGTGCAATGACCTTGACTCTAATCACAGTAAAACCTGATCCCTAAAACCAAGTCTTGACCCTCAAACAGGCCTTTAAAGGGGTCTCAGGAAGTCAGGACCAGCCAAAATGTTTTTACTCGGTCCTCACTCCGATGGTATAAAACTAAAAACAGCCCTCACAAAAATAGCTGTACACACACACACACACACACACACACACACACAACCTTGCTTTCTGTAGTCTATTCATAAGATTCTATATTTGAACCAGTTTCAGGCATATTTGGAAGATGGGATTTTGTTCATTTTAACAGCTTCTGAAGCTACCAAGAGTTTAAACATGCAGTATTGTAACATGTTTTGAACAAATCTCATGCCTCATAGAGAGGTGTGGTTGTTTTCGCTACACATTGCATTCACATCAGTAAACCAAGATTTGCCTCACCTGGATTAATTATTAGAATACCTTTTTCTTTTTTTATTGTTATAAAATATGAAGCATAGTCATAGATCAAGAAGCATCTATTGCTAAAGGGCACATAATCTTAGTCATTCATAATCTGACATGTCACACTGTACAATCCTAATCCCTGGGTTACTATTATCAGTTGCATATTTGCATTGTAAACAGTATTGACTAGATCAACACAAAACTCTCCTAGGTTACGTATGTAACCCTAGTTCCCCTAGGGAACGAGAGCTGCGTCCGGAAACACTTTGGGGAACGCCCTCAGCGAGACCATTTCAACACGCGAGAAAATCCAATAGAACAAACGCGACGTCACGGGCAGATGACGTATGGACCCGGAAGCTATAAAGCACATGGGGCGCGTGCAGCCGGCAGCTTCTGCTCCAGAGAAGCTAGTGCGACGCAGGGGCACCGGAAGTATGGCGTTGAGACGCAGCTCTCGTTCCCTAGGGGAACTAGGGTTCCCCACCGGGAACTCAAACTGCATCCGGAAACGCTTTGGGGAACGATATGCCCACGCTGCCAGACTTTCAAGCCCCTGCTCAGGGTGTGAGAGAACCACTAAAGCGAGAGGAAGGCAGAGCCTGGATTGGCCCGAATGTCAAGGCCATAGAACTTACAAAGGCGTGGACCAGCCCGCAGCGTCACAGATTTCAGACAGGGAAATGCCTGACAGAAAGGCCTTAGAGGCAGCCATACTCCTAGTGGAGTGAGCCTTGATCCCCAAAGGAGTGGGGAGGTCAGAGGACTCAAAAGCCATAGGGATGGCCTCCACTATCTATAGACTAAGGGTCCGCTCAAAGGCAGGAAGCCCTTTCTTATAAGGACCGTAGCATACAAGCAATTGGTCAGATTTTCTCCACAGGGCAGCTCTGTGGGCGCATGCGTCCAGTGCTCACACTGGACACACACAATTAAGCTTCTCTTGGTCCAGAAAGGAAGAGGACAGAGGCTTTGAACACGACAGGCCATGGTGTAGAGGAGGGAACTTACCCCAGACTGGGGTAAATAAAGGCTTCAAGAAAGAAGGGGCCACAGAAGGGGCCTGTAAGTCACCCACTCTCTATAGTGAGGTAAAGCCAAGAGGAAGACAGTCTTAGGTGTCAACGCTCTGGGAGAAATCTCTTCGATGGGTTCGAAGGGAGGTAAAGACATAGCCTCCAGAACCACGGCCAGATCCCACGAGGGGATGTAAGAACGTGCCACAGGCCTCAGCCTCAGCGCACCATGGAGGAAACGGACTACTAGGGGTATCTTCCCACTGAATGATCCCGATAGGGACATGGTAAGCATGGTAAGTTGTCGAGGAGAGCGACCAGGTCCGAGCCCCTGTCTCAACAGGATGTCTGCTCCACATTGAAATACCTTGGGATGTGAATCCGCCCTCAGCGAATGGAACTTCCCCTGGGCCCACACAAGGATCTGGTACGCCAGCCTGTAAAGGGGGCGCGAACACACACACCTCCCTGGTGGTTGATAAAAGAGACCACCATTGTGCTGTCGGTGCGCACCAGCACATGGCGATCTCTTAGGTCTGGGAGAAAGAACCTCAGAGCCTAGTCTACAGCCAGCATCTCTGGATATGCCAAGAAAAATGGCGATCGCTCCACAGACCACGGGCTGATCGGCCACTCACGACCACTCCCAAACCGGTGAGGGGTAGATCCGTCACTAGCAACGCGGCGACGAGGAGCTCCCAGCACCAAGCCCTGGGCAAGAACCAAGGTTTCCTCCACATGTCTAAGGCACGAAAGCATCGCTGCATGACCATGATCATGCAGAGTGGGTTTCCCCTCGAGAAGAACCCTTTGGTTTTGATCCACCACTGCAAGGGTCGCATGTACAGCAGGCCAAGAGGTATCACATTGGACGCAGCTGCCATCAGACCCAACAGTTTCTGGAACTGTTTTACAGTGAGTGACCTGCCCTCTCTGACTCTCCCCTGTGAGGATCGACTGGATACGAACAGTAGGCATGCTCTCGTGCCTGCATCGTAGTCGAATCCCGCACTACGCTTAGATAAGTGGTTCTCTGAAGAGGAGATAGCACACTTTTCCTGGCGTTTTCCGTAACCCCAACTCTTTCATGTGGGCTAGCACAACATCTCAATGCTGTGCTGCCATGCACTCAGACTGAACTAAAATCGGCCGATCGTCGATATAGTGAGAATGCGAATGCAGCTTCAGCGGCGCTAGAGCGGCATCTACGCATTTGGTGAAAGTGCAGAGTAAGAGAGCCAGATCGAAAGGAAGAACCAGTGTTGGTACGTTTCGCCCCCAAAAGCGAACCTCAGGAACTTCCAGTGCTGAGGTAGGATGGAGATGTGGAAGTATGCATCCTTTAGATCTACAGTAAGAAACCAGTCCTCAGACCTGATCTGTAGCACAACCTGTTTAAGGTCAACATTTGAACACTAGGCGCCTGACAGCGCGGTCCAGTACTTAATGATCTAGAATCGGACGTCACCCTCCATCTTCTTTTGGAACTATGAAGTACCGGCTGTAGGACCCGGACCATCTCTTGAGAGGAGGGACCACCTCGATGGCCTCCTTCCTGAAGAGAGTGTTTACTTCTTGTTCTAACACCGGAACTTGTTTGCGGCCCACCAGAGTGGGAAGGACCCCGTAGAACCAGGGTGGCGCAGCACCAAAATGGATGCTGCAGCCTCTCTCTTTGAGACATCTGGCAGGAGTACATGCTGCCAAATGATCTACAAAGGGAATCAGTCTCTCAAGACTGACCTCCGGTGTTACTGGAGAGATTGGAACGGAACCCTGAAGCGGCGAACTGGCAGGAGATGGCCGAGACCCAACATAGTAGAACCTGATCCCTAAAACCAAGTCTTGACCCTAAACAGGCCTTTAAAGGGGTCTCAGAAAGTGAGGACCAGCCAAAATGTCTTTACTTTATTCTCTTTGTCCTCACTCCAATGGTATAAAACTCAAACTGGCCCTCACAAAAATAGCTGTACAAGTGCACACACACACACACACACACACACACATGTTGGGTTTACATGTTTTATGGGGACATTCCATAGGCGTAATGGTTTTTATACTGTACAAACCATACTTTCTATCTCCCTACACCTGAGAAATGTCCCCACAAGGTCAAAATCTACTGGTATTCCTATCCTTGTGGGGACATTTGGTCCCCACAACGTGATGAATACCAGGTACACACACACACACACACACACACACACACACACACACACACACACACACACTCACACTCACACACACACACTCACACACACACACACACACACATTACCTTGTTTTCTGTAGTTTATTCATAAGATTCTATATTTGAATCAGTTTCAGGTATATTTGAAAGAAGGGATTTTGTTCATTTTAACAGCTTCAGAAGCTACCAAGAGTTTAAACATGCAGTATTGTAACATGTTTGAAACAAATCCAACGCCTCATAAAGAGATGTGGTTGTTTTCGTCACACATTGCATTCACATCAGTAAACCAAGATTTGCCTCATCTGGATTAATTATTATAATTTATTTTTCATTGTTACAAAATATGAAGCATAGTCATAGATCAAGAAGTATCTACTGCTAAAGGGCACATAATCTTAGTCATTCATAATCTGATGTGTCACACTGAACAATCCTAATCCCTGGGTTACTATTATTAGTTGCATATTTGCATTGTAACAGTAATGACTAGATAAACACAAAACTACATTTGGTTTATGGCCATTGAAAATGGGTAGGATTTGAAATTTGGAGCTGCTCTGAGATCTCGATATCTCTATGATTAAACCATACAGGGCCTTACAAATGAAGATTTCGAAAGAAAAGTTTCTTAAGAACCAGAATCTAAAACCATATTAAGATAACTTTAATACTTCTTGAGTAACAGGCACAGAAATTTTGGAAAAAGAATATTTATGAGACTAAACATAGTAGAACCTGATCCCTAAAACCAAGTCTTGACCCTAAACAGGTCTTTAAAGGGGTCTCAGAAAGTGAGGACCAGCCAAAATGTCCTCACTTTACAAAACTGTCCTCACTCCAATGGTATAAAACTCAAACTGGCCCTCACAAAAATAGCTGTACAAGTGCGCACACACACACACACACACACACACACACACACACACACACACACACACACACACACACACACACACACACACACACACACACACACACACACACACACACACACACACACACACACACACACACACACACACACACACATTACCTTGCTTTCTATAGTTTATTCATAAGATTCTTTATTTGAATCAGTTTCAGGTATATTTGGAAGAAGGGATTTTGTTCATTTTAACAGCTTCTGAAGTTAACAAGAGTTTAAACATGCAGTATTGTAACATGTTTAAAACAAATCCATAGGGAGGTGTGGCTGTTTTTGCCACACATTGCATTCACATCAGTAAACCAAGATTTGCCTCATCTGGATTAATTATTAGAATCCCTTTTTCATTGTTATAAAATATGAAGCATAGTCATAGATCAAGGCACATAATCTTAGTCATTCATAATCTGATGTGTCACACTGTACAATACTAATCCCTGGGTTACTATTATTACTTGCATATTTGCATTGTAAACAGTAATGACTAGATAAACGCAAAACTACATTTGGTTTATGGCCATTGAAAATGGGTAGGATATGAAATGTGGAGCTGCACTGAGATCTCGATATCTCTGGGATTAAACCATACAAGGATTTAAAAAAAAAAAGTTTCTTAAGAACCAGAATCTAAAATCATATTAAGATAACTTTTTGAGTAACAGGCCCACTAATTTTGGAAAAAGAATATTGATGAGACTAAACATAGTAGAACCTGATCCCTAAAACCAAGTCTTGATCCTCAAACAGGCCTTTAAAGGGGTCTCAGGAAGTGAGGACCAGCCAAAATGATATAAAAAAAAAAAACAGCCTTCACAAAGATAGATGTACATGTGCACACACATGCGCGTCCGCTAACTAAACAGGCCAGTCTGTCAACAAAAGCATTAAAAGACCTGGATCAAACAAGAGGACACTGCTACACCTGCATCACTCTCCGATAATTTCTCATTTCCCCCACATTCCCAGTCTGACTGTAAGAGTTGGAGGTACTGGTCTGCTTATCTCTAATGATTGGAAATTGAATCCCTTATCATCTCTGGGTATCAACAGCTCCTATGAATCACATTCAGTTACTATCACCCAACCTCTTAGTTATTTATCGACCCCCAGGACCACTAGGTAATTTCTTGAATGAATTAGAGGTGTTGCTCTCAACCTTTTCTGAGGATGGTATTGGTACTCCTCTAGTTATGCTTGGAAACTTCAACATCCCCCTAGATAAACCTCAGGCTGCAGACTTCCATACTCTGATCTCAACAGAGTGTTAACTTTGGCTACTCACAAATCAGGCAACCAACTGGACCTGATTTACACACAACACTGCTCCACTGTCATGTGCTGGTTACTCCACTGCACACCTTGGATCACTTCCTCCTCACTCTTGACCTCTACATGGTTCCTGACACAACGCATACCCCTCCACATGTCATCTTGAGACATAACCTACGCTCACTCTCACTCTCCTGGCTATCTGCTATGGTTTCATCTTCACTTCATCCTCTTAGTTCAGTTCTCCTCTCCTGATGCTAACAGTGGTACTGACACTCTCTGCTCCACTCTTATACCTTGTTTAGTCTGGGCCTTCTCTTCCAGGCCAGCACGTATTACCCCTTCTGCCCCTTGACTGTCTTATGTTCTCTGCGAACATCGTTCTAAACTCAGGGCTGCTGAAAGGGTGTGGTGCAAATCAAAAAACTCCTACTGACCTTAATGTGTATAAGTCACTTCTCTCTTCCTTCTCTGCCAATGTTTCCACTGTTAAAATGACATACTACCACAACAAAACTAACAATTCGTCGAACTCTTGCATGCTCTTTTTTCTCCCTCCTTTCCCTCAGCATCGCATATCCCCACTACTTAAGAAACACACTCTTAACCCAATTATTTTAGAGAACTACAGACCGGTTTCCCTTCTTCCTTTCATTGCAAAAACACTTGAAAAAGCTGTGTTCAACCAAGTCTCTTCCTTTCTCACACAGAACAACCTCCTGGACACCAGTCTGGTTTCAGAATTAGACATGCAACTGAGACTGTCCTGCTCTCAGTTGTTGAAGCCCGAAGACTGGCAAGAGTGGCTTCCAAATCATCAATACATATCTTGCTGGATCTGTCTGCTGCTTTTGACACGGTTAACCACCAGATCCTTCTGTCAACACTATTGGCAAAGGGCTTCAGTGGTTTGAGTCATACCTCTCAGACAGGTCCTTCAAGGTTTCTTGGAGAGTTGAGGGAACCAAGTCGCATCATTTAACTACTGGGGTGCCTCAGGGCTCAGTTCTTGGACCACTTCTCTTCTCTGTCTACATGGCATCACTAGGTTCTGTCATTCAAAACCATGGCTTTTCATACAATTTATTGCCAAATGTAATGGGACACCCCCTTCTAATGAACAGGTTTGACTATTTTAGTCATTTCCATGAGTACAAATCTTAAAGTTTAAGCATATAATGATATTCTAGGGAATTGTGTGCTTCTAATTTTATCGGTTTGGACAGGACCCTTTTCTATTCTAACATGACAATGCCTCTGTGTAAAAGGCAAGGTTCAAAAAGAAATTATTGATTCAGTCAGTGTGGAAGAACTTGACTGGTCTGCATAAAGCCAAGTCCTGATCCCAGCTGAACACCTCTGGTGTGACTTTAAATGCAGACCAAAAGAGCCAAAAACTCATCACCAAACACCAATGACTTGTATATGCACAAACGTATTGGGACACCCCCTTCTTTAGAACAGAAAAGGCACACCCAAAACCGTGGCAACAAATATGGAAACATAATTATTGCATTTAAAAATGGTATTTCCATCTCTGGTAAAACAGTATTGAAAATGTCTTAAATGACTAGACTCATGTACAAGTCATTGGTGTTTGGTGATGAGTTTTTGGCTCACGGTCTGCATTTAAAGTCACACCAGATTTGGACTTTATGCAGACCAGTCAAGTTCTTCCACACTGACTGAATCAATCATTTCTCTATGAACACTGTCTTATGCACAGAGGTATTGTCATGTTAGAATAGAAAAGGCTCCTATCCAAATTGTTGCTATAAAATTAGAATCATACAATTCCCTAGAATATCATTATATGCTTAAACGTTAAGAAGTGTACTCATGGAAATTACTAAGACTCAAACCTATTCTTTAGAAGGGGATGTCCCAATACTTTTGGCAATCTAGTGTAGGTCATTCAAGGTTTCTTGGAGAGGAGAGGTATCCAAGTCACAACATCTAGCTACTGGAGTGCCTCAGGGCTCAGTTCTTGGACCGCTTCTCTTCTCTGTCTACATGGCATCACTAAGTTCTGTCATTCAGAAACATGGCTTTTCATATCACTGCTATGCTGATGACACTCAACTCTACCTCTCATTCCATCCTGATGATCCCACGATAGCTGCTCGCATCTCAGCTTGTCTAACAGACATTTCTTGCTGGATAAAGAACCATCACCTTCAACTCGACCTTGCCGAGACAGAACTGCTTGTGGTTTCAGCCAACCCAACACTTCATCACAATTTTACCATCCAGCTAGGCACATCAACCATAACTCCTTCCAGGACAGCCAGGAAGGAGCCAGGAGGAGTTGTGATTGATCACCAGCTAAATTTCACAGACCACACTGTTAGAACTGCTCGGTCCTGCAGATCTGCCTTATACAACATCAGGAAGATCAGGCCCTTTCTATCAAAACATGCTTCAGAACTCCTTGTCCAAGCTCTTGTTCTGTTGAGGCTGGACTATTTCAATATTCTCTTGGCAGGTCTTCCAGCCAGTTTTATCAAGCCTCTGTAACTAATCTAGAATGTGGCAGCAGTAGTCTTAAACAAGCTGAAAAGAGCACACGTCACACCTCTGTTCATCAGCTTGCACTGACTACCACTACTTCAGATTTATGTGCCCTCCACAAGCTTGCTTTCTGCAAGTGAACGGCGCATTATAGTGCCATCCCAAAGATGTGGGGGAAAATCATGATTGTGAGACCTTTTTGTCCATTCTTTGGTGGAAACAAGCTCCCATACATTTTAAAGACACAAAAATAATCTATTTATCTTACTTATTTTCAAAACAGGCAAAAAATCATTAATGGTTTGCAGACAAGAGCTCACTGTTTGCTCTTATTTTTGGGTCTGGAAACCTTAATAAAGCTGCTGCACATGACTCATCCAGCACGAATTGTGGTACAGACATGAATGACTCCTCAAATCATGGGTCTTGTTGAGGAGATTCGTGCTGTACGTCTCTAAACATTCAAAATAAGATAGAATTATCTACTGCATATATTCATCCATTCTGTTGCTTGCTACTGTTTTCTCCATTACTGTCTCTCTACAAAATCCCCAGAGGAAGTTTATGAAATGAAAGAAACGGACAGAAAGGGGCCGTGGAGGAAGATCTGATGATGAAAGAAAGGACGAACAAAGCCTGCAGTGTGTTTCTGCAGAGAGGTAAAAAGAAAAAGAGCACACAGCAGAGAATGGAGGGATGAATCAAACCGCAGACCAATGAAATTAAACCCAGAGAGAGAGAGAACGATGATGAGGTCATTTTAAAGGAGAGCTGGTCAGTGTGTGAAAGGGAGATGATAAACTGGCTAAATGTGCCACATGGAAATTAAATTCATGCACTATAAATACTCAATGCAACTTTCAGAGCTCCAAACATTCTTAATCTAGCAGCCGCATTCTGGGTCAGATGCAGAAGCTTGCTAGATCTGTCTGGAAGACCTGCCAAGAGAGCATCGCAACTCCAGTCCATCCAGAGCTTTCACTGACACTAAGCTGCTAAAATGAATCTGAATGCCTTGACATCTCTGATTAATGAATCAACACATAAAGTCATGCACACATGTTTAGGAATGAGGCCTGTTCAATCACAGTGAGAAAACAGAAGATCTGAGGTTATAATTCAGTCGTATTTAGGGTGATAAACCTGAAACTCAGTATTACACTAATGAAAATGAGAATTAGACTGACCTTTTTTTGCAGTGCAATAAGAGTTTGGAAATGTGCATATAGTATCAAAATGCAGAAGAAGGTCATAAGGTCATAAAAATAGGTTTTCTTTTGATTTTAGGATGAATGTGAGCTGGACATGCTTTCATAAGGTTCGACATCAAAAGCAAAAAATGTCAACTTCATCATACAGCTGAACATGATGCTCATGCAACAATCCAAAACTGTACAATTTGTCCACCTCACAGCTTTAACAGAAAATATAACAGCATTACCTGAGAAATGACAGATAAATCACCAAATGTGACCCTGGACCACAAAACCAGTCGTAAGCGCGGGTAAATTTGTAGCAATAGCCAAAAATACACTGGATTGGCCAAAATTCTCAATTTTTCTTTTATGCCAAAAATCATTGGAATATTAAGCAAACATCATGTTCCATGAAGACATTTAGTTAATTTCCCAGCGTAAATATATACAAACTTAATATGCATTGCTAAAAACTTCATATGGACAACTTTAAAAGCAATTTTGTCAATATTTTAGATTTTTTGCACCCTCAGATTCCGGATTTTCAAATAATTGTATCTCAGCCAAATATTGTCCTATTCTAACAAACCGTACACCAACTGAAAGCCTATATATACAACTTTTTCTATTTTGATGTGTAAATCTCAATTTAAAAAATGACCCTCATCACTGGTTTTGTGGTCCAGGGTCACTTATGGTTGCAGAAAGATCACAAATAAAACAAGCTGGCAAAATGAATCTACACAAGTTGCAAACCTGTGACAGCTTTCATATCTCAGATCTCCTTTATCCCTCAAGAGCTCCTGGACAAACTGAGAGCAGAGGAGGGCTTCTTCTTTTTGATATAGACAATAATGTCTAGTCTAGTCTAGTTTTTCTGTTCCGTCAGAGATAGGTCTCATCAAATTCTTTTCAGACCTGCTATGCACATTCATTTCACTCTCTGTGCAATTACTGCATGTAAACATGTGTGCCTAGTTTTATTTCTTCAATGATTTTGATCAGAAACATCACAAACTCAACTGAGATCTATGTAAGAGCAAGAGTCATCAGATTCAACTCAAACACTCTCATTCTCTCTGTGACACAGTAAAGTTTCCATTCGCACACGAAGGGCTTAAGGAAAACTTTGATAATGCATCTCCAGACACACACACACACACACACCATAGTTTGAATGAGAAAAGAGAAACACTGACCGCTCGCGCTGAATCCTCGCATCGTGTGCAACTCTGTCAGACTTTATATGTTGACGTGAAATGAGTTGTTTTTCCAGTCATTTGTCCTGGTTTGACGATCCATCCTTCCGTTCTCCGTCTGTCGTCTGGTTTTCTGGAACAGCTGTATTCTTAGCCAGCGACCACTGACTGAACTGACTCTATTAGTGTCCGATCAGCAAACGAATCGTTCATTTGAGTCGATTCTTTTTGGCGATTCAGTGGAAAGACTGTCAATATTGAGCATTGAGGATAAAAGAAGAATATTGCGAATAATTAATATTAATATATAAAACGATTAATGTATTAATTGTAATAAAAAGTATTAATTGATATTTTAAAATAATTTGTCGACCAGAAGTGGTGAATTCACGACAGTGTCAGAGTCATGGGGTTTGCTGTGCATGAGTGTATATTCTGTGGGATGCCCTCAGGAGCCTCATGTATCATGAGCATCATATGATCACACTTCAGGGAAAAGGAGTCTTTGTGTTTCTCTCTCACATACAGAAGCAAAGTGTTTCACAGAAATGCAAGTGAACAGAAAACATAAATGACTTAGAGGTTGTCAAATGTAATGCAAATGCAAACTGCATTGTGGAAGGCTTTAAATGAAAGGCGTTTCTATGATAAAACTGTGCTGATTGGAATTCAGCTTAAATGTGTTAATCACAAAACTAGTCTTAAGTAGCACAGGTATATTTGTAGGCAACAATACATTGTATAGGTCAAAATTATTGTTTGTTTGTTTTTATTTATTTAAAAAAAATAGGGTATTAAGTAAAGATCATGTTCCTGTCACGCTGTAGGCAGGAACACACGAACAACGACGTAGTAAAAAACGAACATATATAAATCCAATGGGAACAGGCAGACACAGGAACACGGAGTGGAAACATCAGGATAACATTAAAGACCGACAACCGTACTGGGGAAAACACACACCTTAAATAACCAGACTAATTACAAACACAGGTGCAGACGATGAGGGAGAAACCAAAACACACTGAACTGCGGGGGAGAATGGGAGAAACCGACATAAAGTCCAGGGGTGTGACATTACACCCCCCTCCCGGAAAAGGCGCGTCCACGCGCCGACTGAACTACAAAGTCCTTAGGAGGGGGTTTGGGTGGAGGACGTTCTTCCGGAAGGGGGGCCAGGAATGAAGTCCAGAAAGGTGACAGAAATGTCCATGGAGGTGATGACGGAGGGAGGAGCCAAGGAGGTGACAGGAGGGGGCTGGAGCAGGAGGAGCCAGGTGAGACCCAGAACGCAGCCAAGATGGAATGCCACGGTGGAGCCGATGGAGGGAGGAGCCATGGTGGAGGAGAGGCTGACGACTCCATGGGGCCGACCGACGGAGGCAGAGCAGGTGGTGGGAGAGCCCGAGGCAGAGACGGAAAGCCGAAGATCTTGGGTGACACCGCGGATCCGGAGGGCCAAGGCGGAACCCAAGGCTCTGGCGACCAAGGCGGAGATGGAGATCCGGAGATCCGCGGCGGAGCCGGAGCGACAGAGGACCGAGGCTGTGCCCGCGGGAGGGAGGAGGTCCAATGAGCCGGTGGGACGGAGCGACGAGGCACAGCCGGAGAAGTATAGTCCTGAGGCGAAGGTGGGGCGACGACTGACCAGGGCGGAGCCGGAGGGCCGATGGAGCCCGGTGGAGCTGGTGGATCGACGGGCGACGGCGGAGACGAGGGAGCAGAGAGCCGGGGTGGAGCCGCAGGGTCGGAGGGCCGAGGTGGAGTCCAGGACTCTGAGGCTGGAGGCGATGGTGAGGGATCCTCCAGCCATGACACCGATGGAGACTGGCAGACCTGCGGCGAACCCACCGCACAGATGGTGGGCTGAGGGTGAGCAAGGGGACAGACAGTCGACAACGGGAATTCAGGTAGGCTGGGCGGGACCAGCAGAGATTCAGGACTAGGCAGAAGAGGGAGGGTGGGTGGGAAATCCAGGCAGATAGGTATTTCCATGACACAGTCCATTAAGTCCCCAGAGTGCTCTTGCTCACCCCCAGTGGCGGTGCAGTGGACGGGGCTCTCTACAGCCCTCTCTTGCTCTTCGAAGCACTCCACCGGCGCGGATGTAATGGTTGGCTCACGCACTTGATCAGCAGTTTTGACCTCTTCGGCACTCCATAATGTTGTCGCTCCGGGTTCGGGCTTTCCCTCTGTGATGGGCTCATAATCCGCTGGTCGGGGTGGCTGGCTGGGCTCTGGGTCCGGAGTGGCACTGACGAGATTCTCCTTGGAGCAGGCGGGGAACTCGGGTCTGTTTCTCGCCAGTGTCCACTCCACAAACGCGGCAAAATCGGCTCGAGGGCCGTCCTCGGACGACGGCGCTCTGCATGATGCGTTTAGGCTCGCGTCATAGAACGCACAGAGCGCGTCGTCCGGGTAGCTGGTGTTGTTAGCTACTAGCTGGAACATTGATGTGTAGCCCTCGAGCGGTAATTCCCCCTGCTTCAGCCGGAGGAGGATGAATTCTGGACGGAAGAAGGAATCCATGGATGAGACACAACGGAAACAAAAAGACTGGTAAAAAGTACGCAAAACAAAACGGGGAGAACAGCAACAAATAAACTGTTTCGGTCGGTCTTTCTGTCACGCTGTAGGCAGGAACACACGAACAACGACGTAGTAAAAAACGAACATATATAAATCCAATGGGAACAGGCAGACACAGGAACACGGAGTGGAAACATCAGGATAACATTAAAGACCGACAACCGTACTGGGGAAAACACACACCTTAAATAACCAGACTAATTACAAACACAGGTGCAGACGATGAGGGAGAAACCAAAACACACTGAACTGCGGGGGAGAATGGGAGAAACCGACATAAAGTCCAGGGGTGTGACAGTTCCATGAAAATATTTTGTAAATTTCCTACCATAAATGTCACGTTGCGAAGGAGGAGATCTGGGTCCAAATGCAGGGAAGGTGTTTTAATATAAATAAACAAACAAAACAAACAAAAGGCCAACACAACTTGAATATAATACAAAATAAACAGAACTGAAACACGGTCAAGAACAGGATCGGGGAACACACAGAGAGACTTGAAGACACACAAAGACAATGCAGCCAGAATGAGCAGTGAGACATGAGCAGCTTTAAAGTCCGTATAATTGTGAACAGGTGTGAGTAGAGACGAGTGTTAATGACAACAAGACAGGTGTAAACGATCAGGGAAGTGCAGTGCAAGGGAAAGGGAAACAGTGACCTCAGGTGGCTGAGGGACAACCCCACAGCCCAGATCATGACAGTACCCCCTCCCTACGGAACGGCTCCCAGACGTTCCATAAATCTGGAGGGCGGAGGAAGGGGGAACGGTGAAACAGGGGGAGGGATGGCGGGCCAGGCCCGTGCAGCGGAGGAACGTGAGCGGACACCGCCGCCAGAGGAACGTGAGCCGGCCTCGCCCCCAGTGGAACATCAGCGGTCACCGCCGCGTCAGGAACAGAGAGCGGTCCCCGCCGCTTCCGGAACAGAGATAGCGGTCGCCGCCGCATCAGGAACAGAGATAGAGGTCGCCGCCGCGTCAGGAACAGAGAGCGGTCCCCGCCGCTTCCGGAACAGAGATAGCGGTCGCCGCCGCATCAGGAACAGAGATAGAGGTCGCCGTCGCATCAGGAACAGAGATGGAGGTCGCCGCCGCATCAGGAACAGAGATAGCGGTCGCCGCCGCATCAGGAACAGAGATGGAGGTCGCCGCCGCATCAGGAACAGAGATAGAGGTCGCCGCCGCATCAGGAACAGAGATGGAGGTCGCCGCCGCATCAGGAACAGAGATAGCGGTCGCCGCCGCATCAGGAACAGAGATAGAGGTCGCCGCCGCATCAGGAACAGAGATAGAGGTCGCCGCCGCATCAGGAACAGAGATGGAGGTCGCCGCCGCATCAGGAACAGAGATAGCGGTCGCCGCCGCATCAGGAACAGAGATAGAGGTCGCCGCCGCATCAGGAACAGAGATGGAGGTCGCCGCCGCATCAGGAACAGAGATAGAGGTCGCCGCCGCATCAGGAACAGAGATAGAGGTCGCCGCCGCATCAGGAACAGAGATGGAGGTCGCCGCCGCATCAGGAACAGAGATAGCGGTCGCCGCCGCATCTGGAACAGAGATAGAGGTCGCCGCCGCATCTGGAACAGAGATGGAGGTCGCCGCCGCATCAGGAACAGAGATAGAGGTCGCCGCCGCATCAGGAACAGAGATGGAGGTCGCCGCCGCATCAGGAACAGAGATGGAGGTCGCCGCCGCATCAGGAACAGAGATAGAGGTCGCCGCCGCATCTGGAACAGAGATGGAGGTCGCCGCCGCATCAGGAACAGAGATGGAGGTCGCCGCCGCATCAGGAACAGAGATAGCGGTCGCCGCCGCATCTGGAACAGAGATAGAGGTCGCCGCCGCATCTGGAACAGAGATAGAGGTCGCCGCCGCATCTGGAACAGAGATGGAGGTCGCCGCCGCATCAGGAACAGAGATGGAGGTCGCCGCCGCATCAGGAACAGAGATGGAGGTCGCCGCCGCATCAGGAACAGAGATAGCGGTCGCCGCCGCATCAGGAACAGAGATGGAGGTCGCCGCCGCATCAGGAACAGAGATGGAGGTCGCCGCCGCATCAGGAACAGAGATAGAGGTCGCCGCCGCATCTGGAACAGAGATGGAGGTCGCCGCCGCATCAGGAACAGAGATAGCGGTCGCCGCCGCATCAGGAACAGAGATAGAGGTCGCCGCCGCATCAGGAACAGAGATGGAGGTCGCCGCCGCATCAGGAACAGAGATAGCGGTCGCCGCCGCATCAGGAACAGAGATGGAGGTCGCCGCCGCATCAGGAACAGAGATAGAGGTCGCCGCCGCATCAGGAACAGAGATGGAGGTCGCCGCCGCATCAGGAACAGAGATAGCGGTCGCCGCCGCATCAGGAACAGAGATAGAGGTCGCCGCCGCATCAGGAACAGAGATAGAGGTCGCCGCCGCATCAGGAACAGAGATGGAGGTCGCCGCCGCATCAGGAACAGAGATAGCGGTCGCCGCCGCATCAGGAACAGAGATAGAGGTCGCCGCCGCATCAGGAACAGAGATAGCGGTCGCCGCCGCATCAGGAACAGAGATAGAGGTCGCCGCCGCATCAGGAACAGAGATAGCGGTCGCCGCCGCATCAGGAACAGAGATAGCGGTCGCCGCCGCATCAGGAACAGAGATAGCGGTCGCCGCCGCATCAGGAACAGAGATAGAGGTCGCCGCCGCATCAGGAACAGAGATAGCGGTCGCCGCCGCATCAGGAACAGAGATAGCGGTCGCCGCCGCATCAGGAACAGAGATAGAGGTCGCCGCCGCATCAGGAACAGAGATAGCGGTCGCCGCCGCATCAGGAACAGAGATAGCGGTCGCCGCCGCATCAGGAACAGAGATAGCGGTCGCCGCCGCATCAGGAACAGAGATAGAGGTCGCCGCCACATCAGGAACAGAGATAGCGGTCGCCGCCGCATCAGGAACAGAGATAGCGGTCGCCGCCGCATCAGGAACAGAGATAGCGGTCGCCGCCGCATCAGGAACAGAGATAGAGGTCGCCGCCGCATCAGGAACAGAGATGGAGGTCGCCGCCGCATCAGGAACAGAGATAGCGGTCGCCGCCGCATCAGGAACAGAGATAGAGGTCGCCGCCGCGTCAGGAACAGAGATAGAGGTCGCCGCCGCGTCAGGAACAGAGATAGAGGTCGCCGCCGCATCAGGAACAGAGATAGAGGTCGCCGCCGCATCAGGAACAGAGATAGAGGTCGCCGCCGCATCAGGAACAGAGATGGAGGTCGCCGCCGCATCAGGAACAGAGATAGCGGTCGCCGCCGCATCTGGAACAGAGATAGCGGTCGCCGCCGCATCTGGAACAGAGATGGAGGTCGCCGCCTCATCAGGAACAGAGATAGAGGTCGCCGCCGCATCAGGAACAGAGATGGAGGTCGCCGCCGCATCAGGAACAGAGATGGAGGTCGCCGCCGCATCAGGAACAGAGATAGAGGTCGCCGCCGCATCTGGAACAGAGATGGAGGTCGCCGCCGCATCAGGAACAGAGATGGAGGTCGCCGCCGCATCAGGAACAGAGATAGCGGTCGCCGCCGCATCTGGAACAGAGATAGAGGTCGCCGCCGCATCTGGAACAGAGATAGAGGTCGCCGCCGCATCTGGAACAGAGATGGAGGTCGCCGCCGCATCAGGAACAGAGATGGAGGTCGCCGCCGCATCAGGAACAGAGATGGAGGTCGCCGCCGCATCAGGAACAGAGATAGCGGTCGCCGCCGCATCAGGAACAGAGATGGAGGTCGCCGCCGCATCAGGAACAGAGATAGAGGTCGCCGCCGCATCAGGAACAGAGATGGAGGTCGCCGCCGCATCAGGAACAGAGATAGCGGTCGCCGCCGCATCAGGAACAGAGATAGAGGTCGCCGCCGCATCAGGAACAGAGATAGAGGTCGCCGCCGCATCAGGAACAGAGATGGAGGTCGCCGCCGCATCAGGAACAGAGATAGCGGTCGCCGCCGCATCAGGAACAGAGATAGAGGTCGCCGCCGCATCAGGAACAGAGATAGCGGTCGCCGCCGCATCAGGAACAGAGATAGCGGTCGCCGCCGCATCAGGAACAGAGATAGCGGTCGCCGCCGCATCAGGAACAGAGATAGCGGTCGCCGCCGCATCAGGAACAGAGATAGCGGTCGCCGCCGCATCAGGAACAGAGATAGCGGTCGCCGCCGCATCAGGAACAGAGATAGAGGTCGCCGCCGCATCAGGAACAGAGATAGCGGTCGCCGCCGCATCAGGAACAGAGATAGCGGTCGCCGCCGCATCAGGAACAGAGATAGAGGTCGCCGCCGCATCAGGAACAGAGATAGCGGTCGCCGCCGCATCAGGAACAGAGATAGCGGTCGCCGCCGCATCAGGAACAGAGATAGCGGTCGCCGCCGCATCAGGAACAGAGATAGAGGTCGCCGCCACATCAGGAACAGAGATAGCGGTCGCCGCCGCATCAGGAACAGAGATAGCGGTCGCCGCCGCATCAGGAACAGAGATAGCGGTCGCCGCCGCATCAGGAACAGAGATAGAGGTCGCCGCCGCATCAGGAACAGAGATGGAGGTCGCCGCCGCATCAGGAACAGAGATAGCGGTCGCCGCCGCATCAGGAACAGAGATAGAGGTCGCCGCCGCGTCAGGAACAGAGATAGAGGTCGCCGCCGCGTCAGGAACAGAGATAGAGGTCGCCGCCGCATCAGGAACAGAGATAGAGGTCGCCGCCGCATCAGGAACAGAGATAGAGGTCGCCGCCGCATCAGGAACAGAGATAGCGGTCGCCGCCGCATCAGGAACAGAGATAGAGGTCGCCGCCGCATCAGGAACAGAGATGGAGGTCGCCGCCGCATCAGGAACAGAGATAGCGGTCGCCGCCGCATCTGGAACAGAGATAGCGGTCGCCGCCGCATCTGGAACAGAGATGGAGGTCGCCGCCTCATCAGGAACAGAGATAGAGGTCGCCGCCGCATCAGGAACAGAGATGGAGGTCGCCGCCGCATCAGGAACAGAGATGGAGGTCGCCGCCGCATCAGGAACAGAGATAGAGGTCGCCGCCGCATCAGGAACAGAGATGGAGGTCGCCGCCGCATCAGGAACAGAGATAGCGGTCGCCGCCGCATCTGGAACAGAGATAGAGGTCGCCGCCGCATCTGGAACAGAGATAGAGGTCGCCGCCGCATCTGGAACAGAGATGGAGGTCGCCGCCGCATCAGGAACAGAGATAGAGGTCGCCGCCGCATCAGGAACAGAGATGGAGGTCGCCGCCGCATCAGGAACAGAGATGGAGGTCGCCGCCGCATCAGGAACAGAGATGGAGGTCGCCGCCGCTTCTGGAACAGAGTGAGCGGGCATCGCCACTTTGAAAAAAAAATACTTCCCTGCTGGACCCATTTGTGCTGGCTGCATTCTGTCACGTTGCGAAGGAGGAGATCTGGGTCCAAATGCAGGGAAGGAGTTTTAATATAAATAAACAAACAAAACACAAACAAAAGGCCAACACGGCACAACACAACTTGAATATAATACAAAATAAAAAGAACTGAAACACGGTCAAGAACAGGATCCGCGAACACAGACAGACCTGAAGACACACGAAGACAATGCAGCCAGAATGAGCAGTGAGACATGAGCAGCTTTAAAGTCCGTATAATTGTGAACAGGTGTGAGTAGAGACGAGTGTTAATGACAACAAGACAGGTGTAAACGATCAGGGAAGTGCAGTGCAAGGGAAAGGTAAACAGCGACCTCAGGTGGCTGAGGGACAACCCCACAGCCCAGATCATGACAATAAACATATCAAAACGTAATTTTTTATTAGTAATATGCATTGCTTAGAACTTATTTTGGACAACTTTAAAGATGATTTGTTGTATCTCAGCCAAATACTGTCCTATCCTAACAAACCATACATCAAAGCTTATTTATTCACTTTTTGAATTATGTATGAATCCTAATTTTAAAAATGACCCTTATGACTGGTTTTCAGAGTTGGGCAGTAACTGATTACATCTGGATTATGTAATCAGATTCCATAAATTAAGTACTTGTAATTAGATTAAAGGACTTTTTAAAATACTCGTAATACAGGTTACTTTATGGATTACATGATTACAAATTATTCACACAATAGCAATAAATTGTTCATAATTTATAATGAATTCATAGTTTATTGATTCTCCCTAATTCCTCATTTTAATCTTTTAAATTTTCCTTTCTAAAATAGCCTACTGCTCGTACATTTAGAAAAAGTTTTGTGGACATTCACAGAAATATCAGTCATTATTCAGCTGGCAGCATTGGAGCACTGATTTACAAAAATCATTTCAGTGTTTTAATAGTGCATCAGTTACTGATGAACACATTGATTTTTATTTGAATTATCACTCTGTAGGTTATTTAACCATGCTTTAAACACATTAAAATGCACAAATGTACTTTTTTGTCATCTGATCCTCTTATACCTGATATATTAAAATAAATGCTTTAATCATTTTCACATTTGCATGTTTACAGTTTTCTGACATTGGTTGATAGGCTACTCACATGACATGCAAGTAAACAAATATTTTTCAGTTTCTTTTTTTTTTCATTGATTAAATAATTTATTTCAATTTAACACTTTTTATGGTTTAATTAATTATTAGCTTTTCATTAAACTCCTGCAGTTCCTTCTCAGACACCGGTTTGGGAATGTTTAATGCACTTCCAACAAATGGAATATATTTTTTTACTCATTGTTTCTTTCTTTAAATCAATGTGATAGACAAAAGTAATCTAAAAGTAATCAAAAAGTAGTCTGATTACATTACACCGTGTTCCAAATTATTATGCAAATTGGATGTAAGTGTCATAAACATAAATCATGGATGGTATTGTGTCTCATGGCTCTTTGGATCACTGAAATGAATCTCAGACACCAGTGATAAATAGTTTGCCCAAAATGAGCCCAATTAAAGGAAAATTACTTAAGAAGGATGTTCCACATTATTAAGCAGGCCACAGGTTTCAAGCAATATGGGAAAGAAAAAAGATCTCTCTGCTGCCCGAAAATCGTCAAATAGTACAATGTCTTGGACAAGGTATGAAAACATTAGATATTTCACAAAAACTTAAGTGTGATCATTGTACTGTGCAGATTTGTGGCTGATTCAGAGCACAGACTGGTTCGTGCAGGTAAAGGCAGAATGAGGAAGGTTTCTGCCAGACAAATTCATCAGATTAAGAGAGCAGCTGCTAAAATGCCATTACAAAGTAGAAAACAGGTTTTTGAAGCTGCTGGTGCCTCTTGAGTCCCGCGAACATCAAGGTGTAGGATCCTCCAGAGGCTTGCAGTTGAACATAAACCTACTATTTGGCCACTCCTAACTAATGCTCACAAGCAGAAACGGTTGCAGTGGGCCCAGACATACATGAAGACTCATTTTCAAACAGTCTTGTTTACTGTTGAGTGTTGTGCATCTTTGGATGGTCCAGATGGATGGAGTAGTGGATGGAACATGTCCCAACAAGGCTGCGACGTTAACAAGGAGGTGGTGTTTTGGGCCGGAATCATAGGGAGAGAGCTGGTAGGTTCCTTTAGGGTCCCTGAAGGTGTGAAAATGACCTCGGCAAAGTATGAAGATGAGAAACTCATGGTGTGGCCACCATCCTCCCCTGACCTCAACCAGATTGAGAACCTTTGGAGCATCCTCAAGCAAAAGATCTATGAGGGTGGGAAGCAGTTCACATCAAAACAGCAGCTCTGGGAGGCTATTCTGACATCCTGCAAACATATTCAATCAGAAACTCTCCAAAAACTCACAAGTTCAATGGATGCAAGAATTGTGATAGCGATATCAAAGAAGGGATCCTATGTTAAGATGTAACTTGCCCAGTTAGGATGTTTTTGATTGAAATAGCTTTTGATTTCAGTAAATATGACCACCTAATGCTGCAAATTCAGCAAATGCCCATTTTCAGTTCTTTACAACCTATACAATGTTTTAACTCTGTTGTGCATAATAATTTGGAACAGTGCATTTTCAGTTTTTTATTTTTGAAATAAATACTGTTATCATTAGGAGGTTTGTTCAATAAAATTCGAATTATACCCTAATGGTTGATGACTTAAAAAATTATACTGACTGTCATTTGCATTGACTAATTATGAAAATCGGAGAAAGATATCATTTGCATAATAATTTGGAACACGGTGTAAAATGTCTAATGTAATGGATTAAGTTACTGACTACAATTTTTGTGATTTGGAATCAGTAACGGATTACAATTTGTAAGTAATCTACCCAGCTCTAATGATTTTGTGTGTTCAGGGTCACATTTGTTATTTTGTGGAACATAAAGTAAGAAAAAAGTAAAGTAAGGAGTGAATCAAACGGGTTTGAAACGACACGAGAGAGAATAATTAATAAATCGACATGGAAAATTTAATTGATGAACTGTCCCTTTAATAGCAAGAGTTGGTAAATTATCAGGGCATGCTTCTGTCTTACTGTAAACATTTTTTGTGCACTATATACAATGAATTGTACCTGACAAAGGAAAGAACTCAACATGATGGGCTCGACTTCACTTTTTTTTATTGAACATAAAGATAAATACACACATTTACAGCCCAAAACAGATTACAACAACAAAAATAGACATAAAACAATATACAAAGATGCTGAAAAATAACTAAAAACAAAACATTAAGCCATGGGCTCATATAGAAATTAAAATAAATTAAATTTGAGAAGAAAGAAAAAGATTTTTTATTATTGCACAACTTGTACAACATATAGAACAGGGAAATTACGTTGATAAATTCCTACAAGGAACAATCATAAGATAAAAACAGAAAATAATATTCTGGATTTGCAAACATCAAATTATGGTGTAATCCATATAGAACAGAAAAGTATAAAAATAAATGACATCCTTTTAGAAAAATTGTCATAATGCAACAAAAATTTGGCACTCTTTTTGCTATTTGTAAGTCTAAGAGAAGAAACAACAGAATCAAGTTCAGCAAGAAAAAGGGAAAAAGAAAGAGAAGATTTAAGCCGTTTTTGTTTATGAATGAAACATTTTGTATTCAGTATAAGAAAGTTAACAACATATTCAACAGATAGTTGTTTTGGATTTTCATAATAAAAAACAACATCTTTGAGGTCGAAAGATTTGTAAGGCTATATGAGCTTAATTCAACCCATCATTCTTGGTAACACCACAATCAAAAAACAAATGGGCAGCTGTTTCTTCAACAAAAGGAAAAGAAAAGTCTTTTTTTATTATTATGCAAAATGTACAGAACATACAAAACCTTTACAGGAAAAGATAATAACAAGACAAAACATCACATCTTGTAAAGTTTCACATACAAAGACAAAAATTTACAGACGAATAAGAAAATTATAATAATAACTTAAAATAAATATATATATAAAAAAATAATAATAAAAACACATTACGAATTGATATTACCAAAACAATCCTCATAATATTTCAAAATTCTATCACAAAATTAATCAATCTAAGAGTTTTAAGGAAAGCATCATTTTCAATTAAAAAATGAAAAAAGAAGGCTGCGATTCAGAGAATTTTTGTTTATGAACAAAAAATTGTGTAATTCACTGAAATACTAGTTTTACCTTTATAGTAACAAATTATATGTTTTAACTGAAAGGAACTGGAAGAATCAAGAGAAAAAGAAAAGTCGCTGTCCATTTATTTTATGATTGTATTTATACAAAATTGTTTTGGTGTGATTTGTTTATTTTTTTGTTTGTTTTTTATTAAACAAAATACTAATGTTGAATTGCAACTCAAAGAAAATTATTTTTCATTTTTTTTATGAGTATACTGCTGACTTCAAAATTTGGTATATTGTGAATTTACTCATTATATGTGACCCGTGACCCCAAAACCAGTCTTAAGTAGCACGGGTATATTTGTAGCAATAGCCAAAAATACACTGTATGGGTCAAAATTATAGATTTTTCTTTTATGCCAAAAATCATTAGCATATTAAGTAAAGATCATGTTCCATGAAGATATTTTGTACATTTTCTACCATAAATATATAAAAACTTGATTTTTGATTAGTAATATGCATTGCTAAGAACTTCATTTGGACAACTTTAAAGGCGATTTTCTCAATATTTAGATTTTTTTGCACCCTCAGATTCCAGATTTTCAAATAGTTGTATCTCAGACAAACATTGTCCTATTTTAACAAACAATATATCAATGGAAAGCTTATTTACTCAGCTTTCAGATGACATACGAATCTCAATTTCGACAAATTTACACTTACGACTGGTTTTGTGGTCCAGGGTCACAGATATGGAAAGTTTTTTATTCATAAATGTAAATGGGCAGTGAAAGAAACTAATTTTACTCATTTTAAAATAGAAATTGGTCACTACCTGTGTACATTAAAAGAAACAAATAATAGCAAAGCAAAAAAAAAAAAAAAAAAAAACCCCGGTAAATTACTTTAAAGCCTTAAATATATCTTTTTTTCTTGAATAACTTATAACTATTTGTACTTGATTATGGATATGTGATGTTACTACTTTCCTTATTTTGATTTTAATTTTCTTTTTATGTTATGTTTTATGTATTATGTAATTGCCCTTGTATGTTCTTTTTATGTTTTGTTCTAAAAAAAAAAAAGAAAAGTCGCTTAGAAAAGTCGAGTGTTGTATGAGATCATTCACTGTCCCAATTGGTCAGTATCACTGACCAATGGAGTCACGTTTTGGCCGCTAGACTCCGCCCTTTCAAAATACCATTGTAAACCCGATAGCCATTCCTGCGTTTACGTTTTTTTCTTTTTTTGTGTGTTTAAACTTCCGCAAACTGTCCTTTATGTAGTGATTCCAGTCAAAGCTGCGCTGCAATAGCGCAGACCGATTGAAAGCGAAAGCACTGGAGGAAGGAAACATCCGCGAGTCTCTCAGTGCTGTGCCTTTGTCAGACTGCGCAGACTTACGCCGCTCGCGCTCCAGATGGTCCCGCACTCACATCAGGAAAGAGAAACAATAGCGAGGAGTTGGTTTCCACACAGCCGTGAGCTGAAGACTTGTCGATATCTCAGGATCCATGCGGACTCTCACACACACAGACACACACTGACACACACCTCATGATTTGAGCTGAACTTCAGCCTCAGGCTCCTCCATCGAGACAGGGGAACGAGTCGCTGGAGAGAAGATGAAGTGTATTTCGCTCTGGCTTAAATGTCTCGGATGAACACACTGGGTTGAGTACTACATTTTTATTAAACGCTATCATATCATGTGGTCAGATATAACTTACTGGTGTTCATACAGGACGTTCAGCTATTTTGCTGAATGAATTCTTGACACGGTCGAGTCTGATCTTATCTGATCTTTGTTTTCGACTGCTCGAGATGACTTTGTAATAATTATAACATGAATAGAGCAACTTTTAGGCCATTTAAATAATCAAAAGCCCAAATAAACTTACATACAAGACATCAAGTACATAAACCAGCCCTGCGGCTGTATTCTTGAATATAATACGTTCATAAATACTTAAGTAGTATTTGGACACAAGCCAAAGATGCCTGTTAAAATGTCATTGTCATTTAATTAGCAACATGTCATAAGTGCTTTTTGTTTACACACAGCAAATGTGATGAACTTGAGCGAAGTGAGTTGATATAGTCACAATCACTGAGCTCACTAAAGTTAGTGCTGAGAAAACATGTAACATCATTTGAAATGCAGCAGCATTCAGACATTTCAGATAGCAGTCTCTGTGTGAACATACAATGCAAGCTGTTTGTCTGTTTGCATATATGCTACATGCTTTTAAACGAATGTACATCTTACTTACAGGGTTTCTACAGATCTTAAAATGCTTTAGAAGTCATGGCATTAAGTGTTGCATGCATCTCAAAAACATTTTCCTTAGTATTTGTGTTTTGTTTTACAGTATAAATATCTAAACACCCACAAAGCAAAATAAAGATATTCATTTTTGAGTTTATGCGTAAAACCTGTTTTCCATTCTAATTAACTTGATTTTTGTTGAGCCCATTAGCAGATAGTTGTTTTCATTTTAATCTTAAACTTAAGTTTCTCATAAAACCTGACTTCTTAAAATGGTTCATAAAGTCATGGCATTAAGTGTTGCATGCATTTCAAAAAACGAAAATATTCCTTAGTATTTGTGTTTTGTTTTGCAATATAAAGAACTAAACATCCATAAATCAAAATGCATTTACAACAATGCAAAATGAAGATTTGATTTTATTCATTTTTGATTTTTTTGAGCACATTGGCAGATAATTGTTTTCATTTTGATATTAAACTTCAGTTTCTCATAAAACCTGATTTCTTAAGTAAGCGTGTCTTTATTTAAAGGATAACTATTGCCAAAATGCAACCTGGGCTGTTTTTCTTACTGTAAACGAGACAAACTTATATCTAAAAGCATAATTATGACAAACGAGCCGTTTTTGAGATTGACCGTGATTTCGTTTTGTGGTCAATGGCCGGTGAATGGGAGTACTAGGGGCATAAATTTGAGCGAATCAAAATCAATATTTTTACGACACTAAGAAGACTCGACACACCATGAAACTTTGCTGGAAGTATCGTCTGGGTCTCTACACATGAACTCCAGCATTGAGAACATTGTCTGTGTACACAGAGTTTACTAAAAAGAAAGTTTTTGAACAACTCACTTTCACTGTTTGGGTTTCCGCTCGCGGCCGTTTTGCCAGACAAGAAGTGTCCATCTCCGAATGCGACTCCATAGGACGAAATATTAGGCTTATATGAGGCTCTTTTTACAACTAAAAGTTTAATATTGTTTTTCACTTGCGACAAAACAACGAATTAGCCGTGCATTTATATGGAAATATGCTTTAGGAGCTATCCATCCTCGCATTCGGAGATGGACACCTCTTGACTGGCAAGACGGCCGCGAGCGGAAACCCAAACAGTGAAAGTGAGTTGTTCAAAACCTTTTTAGCAAACTCTGTACACAAACAATGTTCTCAACGCTGGAGTTCATGTGTAGAGACCCAGGCGATACTTCCAGCAAAGTTTCATGGTGTGTCGAGTCTTCTTAGTGTTGTAAAAATATTGATTTTGATGCGCTCAAATGTATGCCCCTAGTACTCCCATTCACCCGCCATTGACCACAAAACGAAATCACGGTCAATCTCAAAAACGGCTCGTTTGTCGTAATTATGCTTTTAGATATAAGTTTGTCTCGTTTACAGTAAAAAAAAAAAAAACAGCCCAGGTTGCATTTTGGCAACAGTTATCCTTTAAGAGACATTGCACTGGAAAACAAGACAAAGGTTGAGAAAGAGCATCACTTTTTTGTGTGTGATCAGAAGTACATTAAGTTATTTCCATATTCAAATGTTTGAATCAATCTGTTCAAGCCTTGCGCTTTGTTTTGTAAAACAGATTAAAAAGTAATGGACATTTATTGGAAGTTGCACTTGGATTAACATTTGCATGACATGAATATTCAGAGAACATATTTGTGTTCCATTAAAAAGCTTGTTTTGTAAAGTATTAAGAGTCTGTTATATGATGGCCTGGTGTTTTGGACTGGAATGTGTTGTTCTGTGTCGGCAGATGTCCACGTGGAGCAGCTCTTGGGGACTCTTGTTGCATATGCTCCTGCTGTCTACTGTAGTATGTGAAGTGTTTGCACATTCATTGCTTTATTACTCCTGGAGTTTGCCCCGCTGCCACCGTCTTCCTGCACCATGACCGGCAACGGGCGCTCCGGGAAATCTGCGTTCTGGCCCTCGTTCGGCAGCTTCAGGCCGCGGCAGGAGAGGGTGCTGCTGGCCCGCAGCGAGAGCACGCCGGGAGAGCCGGTCCTGAAGATCACCATCACCGAGACCACGGTGATCGAGGCCGACTCGGGCGTCTGGAACTCCAGGGCTCTGACGTACCTGGCGCTCTGGTACTTCTTCAGCTTCTGCACGCTCTTCCTCAACAAGTACATCCTGTCTCTGCTGGAGGGAGAGCCGAGCATGCTGGGTAAGTTTACGCCTGTTGCGCAATTGCCTTCTGATTTAATCGAGTGTTTGTGAACACTGATTCTCAAACAGAGATGCAATAAAACACGGTCTATGCAAACAAGACCTGCTGCCTTAAGCTTATCTTTTTCAGATTAGAGAGTGAGATGAACCTTAAAGGGAATAGCTCAGCCAAAAATTAAAATGTGTTGCAAATGTGCTCACCCTCAGGCCATCCAAGATGTAGATGAGTTTGTTTGTTCGTCAGATTTGCGGAAATGTCTGATTCCATCACTGGATCCTCTGCAGCGAATGGGTGCCGCAAGAATGAGACTCCAAACATCACAATAATCCACACCACTCCAGTCCATCAGTTGACATCCTGAGAAGACAAAAGCAAAACAAGTCCATCATGAAGATGTTTTTAGCTAAAATACGACTCCATAGTCCGTAATAAAGCTTCCTCCAGTGAAAAAGCGGTCTGGTCTGAATCAGGAGAGAAATCTGTGGTTGGATTTGGATGTGAGAGACAACAGGAGATGGGCTTTTTCACTGGAGGAAGCAGTAATATTGATTATGGACTCCTATTTTAGCTAAAAATGTCTTAATGATGGATTTTGTATATTTTCAAGATGTTAACTGATGGACTGGAGTGGTGTGGATTGTTGTGATGTTTTTATCAGCTGTTTGGACTCTCATTCTGACGGCACCCATTCACTGCGAGCAAATGATGGAATGCCACATTTCTCTAAATCTGTTCTGATGAAGAAACAAACTCCTCTACATCTCTGATGGCCTAAGGATGAGTGAAGCTTAAGCAGAGTTTATTTTTTGGGTGAATTTTTTATTTTATTTTTTATATGCAAATATTCTTTCAGGTGCCGTCCAGATGCTCACCACGACTGTCATTGGCTGCGTTAAGATGTTCGTGCCGTGCCCCCTGTACCACCACAAATCCCGCCCCGAATACCCGCCCAACTTCCTCATGATCATGTTGTTTGTTGGACTGATGAGGTGTGTTTGCACTTACAAGCCTTTATTTGTTGATAATGTGTTTTATAGTACGATACGACACGCACACAACTTTGGTAATGCAGTTTAGTGGGATAAAAGAAGTTCTCTAAACAAAATGTGATGTTGCATGTGTGCTTTAATAAGTTGAAAATGTAATTGTATTAGAATTTTACAAAGACATATCAAGGGAACATTACACCTCTTAATCAATTTTGAGAAGAAAATGAGTCCTTTTGCATATTTGCATTGCAGGATTATTTTCGTTGCCCTCTTCTTTATGCGTAACAAAGGTTTTCGTGTCTGTAATGCAGAAATGAAAATCCTGCTTTCAGGAAGTAATAATTATTCAGGTTTTCTTAGCATGGTCAGCATATATAATAGTGGAGCTGAATGTGTTTCTTGTTTTTGTAGTGCAGCATGAGCCAGGCATGTTTTTATAAGATTCACACAATAGCGGTCAACTTCGTGTAAAACAACTGTCTGTGCATCAGATCTGCTGTCACTTGATAAAGTAAACGGTGAAACTTGTTTTTCTGGCGCAGCAGCCTTATTTTTCTTCTTTTGTGTGTGTGGGCTGTCAGGTTCACAACTGTAGTGTTGGGTTTGGTTAGCCTGAAGAATGTTGCTGTGTCATTCGCTGAGACGGTGAAGAGCTCCGCGCCCATCTTCACTGTCATCATGTCCCGCCTCATACTGGGAGAATACACAGGTGAGACGCTCCTCACACCACAACAGCTGTGCATCGCTCTCACTAGTGCTCACTGCTCTATTAATACTGCTGCCGTGACGTTTCTGAGTCATCTGACTTAAAGCATTAGTTCACTTTCAGAACAAAAATGTACAGATAATGTACTCACCCCCTTGTCATCCAAGATGCTCATGTCTTTCTTTCTTCAGTCGATAAGAAATGTTGTTTTTTAAACATTTCAGGATTTCTCTCCATATAGTGGACTTTTATGGTGCCAAAATGCAGCTTCAAAGAGCTCTAAACAATCCTAGCTGAGGAAGAAGGCGAAATGATTGGTTATTTTTTTAAACAATTTGACAACTTATATACTTTATAACCTCAAATGCTTGTCTTGTCTTATCTCATGTGAAGTCTGTGTGATCTGGGTCAGTACAGTTAGGGTATGTCCAAAAACTCCCATCTTCATCGCTGACTTCAAAATCGTCCTACATCGCTGCAGAAGTACCAACCCAGTGTTTTCAAAGTTAATGTGCGAAGAAGATCAAACGCCCTTTACAAAAAAGGTAAAACAGTGTTGTAGGACGATTTTGAAGTTGAAGACGAAAATGAGATGGGAGTTTTTGGACATACCCTAACTGTCTTGAACTGGAATACAGAGACTACGCATAAGACAAGATGAGCATTTGAGGTTAAAAAGTATATATTAATTGTCAATTTGTTTTGAAAATTACCAATCGTTTTACTAGATAAGAGCCTTCTTCCTCGGCTGGGATCGTTTAGAGTCCTTTGAAGCTGCATTTAAACTGCATTTTGGAAGTTCAAACTCTGGGCACCATAGAAGTCCACTATATGGAGAGAAATCCTGAAATGTTTTCCTCAAAAAACATAATTTCTTATCGACTGACGAAAGAAAAACATTTTTTTTCTGAAAGTGAACTAATTCTTTAAAACGCATGACAAAACAGTTGAAAAACATACCATAAAAACAGACCCAACTCATATATTTCCAGTCAAAAGTATAATAAATTAACAATTTAAATGTTTTTAATGAAGTTGCTTCTGTTGACCAAGGCTGCATTTTTAAATCCGATATTACTATTGTGAAATAATATGATTACAATTTAAAACAGCTGTTTCTTTGTAAAGGTAAGTGCTGTGATCAAAATTGAATTTTCAGCATCATTACTGCAGTCTTCAGCGTCACATGATCCTCCAGAAAGCATCCTAATATGCTGATTTGCTGCTCAAACATTTCTGATTATTATCAATGTTGAAAAGACTTGTGCTGCACAATATTTTTTTGGAAACCGTCAAACATTTATTTATCAGGGTTCACAGATAAATAATGATGAGTAATGATCACAGCAATCAATTACAGTTTAACAGCTGCTTTAAATAGTAATAATATTTTACAATTTTTACTGTATTTATGAATCTAAAGCACCCTTTATGAACAGAAGCAGCTTCTTTCATTCAAAAACACTTCAAAAATGGTATTTTTTCCACGTGACAGACTAATTCTATTTAATTTCTAGAGAGCTGAATACCAGAGACATTCATTAGGGTTGTGTTCTTTTACTTGAGTCAGTAAATAACCGCCTAGCAACCACTCAAACACCTGACCAACATTGCAGGAATCACCGGGAGAATATACTGTGGCTCAGTGTCAAGTGTGTTTGTGTTGCAGGTTTCTGGGTGAATTTGTCTCTGATTCCTGTGATGGCGGGTCTGGCTCTCTGCACCGCCACCGAGATCAGCTTCAACATGCTGGGCTTCTCCGCCGCTCTCTCCACCAACATCATGGACTGGTGCTGCTCTCATACACCTCCAGCATACTGACACTTCACCATTAACTCCAGTCTAATGCGCTGTTTTTGTCTCTTAGCTTACAGAATGTGTTCTCCAAGAAACTGCTGAGTGGAGACAAGTACAAGTTCAGGTGAGAGAGGTTGTACTTTCATGCGCACATCTAAGCATGTCCAACATAATGATAATCACATTATTAACATGATTTCAGTATTCGCGTTTCATTATTTTAACAAAACATTTTATTTAATGGCTAAAAAGCTCTTAATAATTAAAGCAGAAAGTCTTGAATTTATAAAAGTCATGGTATTAAATGCTGCATGCACTGCATAACATTAACATCTTCCTCGGGATGTTGTTTTGTTTTCCAGTATGAACATCTAAACATCATTAAATCAAGATGCATTAACTCGAGACTGTGTTTTATGAGAAATTAAACAAAATGAAGCAAGTTTAAAAGCCTAAAACAAGACAGAATATCAGATCTAGAATCAGAATGAGCGTTATTGGCGGGTATGTTTACACATACGAGGAATTTGTTTTTGTGACAAAAGCTTCCACAGTGCAGCAGAATGACAAGATAAGACGCAGATAATGAAAGAATAAAGATAAAAGGAGTAAATGGGTAATAACGATATATGCAAATTGACAATTTTGTATGCACAGGTATGTTATGTGCAAATTTGAAATGCAGACTAAGTATGTGTATTAGATAAATGAGTGTATAAATAGTGTTTGTGTTCTTAATATTGATTGCCTGAGGGCAATTTAATTCAATTTCATTTAAATCTAAATTATTTTATTTAATTACATTTAAATATTTTATAAGAAAAGTATTTTGGCAGGTGAATAACCAAATAAAACAAGTAAATGTTTAGACATCTGTACTGGAAAACAAGACAAATGACTGAGAATGAATAGAAATATTTTGTAGCGTGATCACGTAAAAGTGATATTTTACTTAAGATATCTTTTGTAAAATGAGTTAAAAAGATCAGTTGTAACTGTATTTTTTTGCTGCATTGCTAATACTAGACATTTACATTTAGAGAACATTGTTTTCCCTTCGATTTCTTTCTTTCTTTATTTTCTGTAATTGGTCCTAAAAAGGTCTTAAAAATTCATAACACGGGAAGAAACTCTGATCTAGCAAGTAAATAAATAGATATATAAAAATTATTTTCCTTTTGAATATAGTATATAAACATAGTAAGTATTTAAAAATATTTTCAGGTTTAAAACGGTTAAATTATTATTTTTGCAGAAATAATAATATCAACTAGATAAAGTCTGTCAAGACAAGCTTTAGGTTGGCTTGAGAAAGCCTAGCTTGAAAGGTTAAAGCAGCTGTAAAAGTTTTAAACTTCATACAGATAGATTAGATGATTAGCATGTTGCTAGCATGATTAGAATGTACTTGGCATGATTCTACATTTTTACTAGCATGTTTAGTATCTAACATGTTTCTAGGTTGATTAGCAAGTTGTTAGTATGTTTCTAACATGTTTCTAGCATAATTAATGTTGCTTGCATTATTAGCATGTCATTACCAAGCTGCTAGCATGTTTCTAGCATTATTAGCAAGTTGCTCACATGTTTCTAGCATGATTAACAAAGCTCCCAGATAGCACACGTACGTCTGCAAGATGTCTGTTAAAGATCTCTTGATCTGGAAAGCATCTGCTGTGTACAGATGTCTGGCAGACGTCTGTAAGATGGCAGTTTTACATACATTTTAATTCATAAACATCTTAAAGACATCTAATAGACGTCTATTTGATATCTGATAGGAAACGTCTTTGTATTGCAGATGTCTTGCAGGTGTCAAATAGACATCTCCGAGATTGTATGTGTGCTATCAGGGCTGTTAGCATTGTTCTAACATGATTAGCAAGTTGCTAGCCTGTTTCTAGCATGATTGTAGTTGCTAGGCTAGCTAGATAGTTAAATACATTAGAAATATTAGATGGAATGGGAGTTTGAATGGATTCTGGGAGTTTTGACAGTTGCAAGTCTATTGCTGCGTCTCAATTCGCCTACTTATACTATGCTCTAAAAGTATGTACTCTTTTTGTGAAGAAAAAGTACATACTTTTGAGTGTGTAGCAGAATAGTAGCCAAGCTTTGGGACATACTACTTCGTCTTTAACGGACGCTCTGTTGCTTAGTTACCTGTCACTGTTTAAACTGCCCTGTCAATCATCACAGTTAACATCATCTACATTTCGTTTAATTTGATTTCCTACCGTATTAGAGAGGCACTTTACTTCATGCACATGAAATATACCGTGGATAACATTAAATATATATATATATTTTTATTAGGTTACACATTGATTATTTATCACTCAAACCCCTTTCTTTACCTGTCTGTTGGTCGCGCATATCCACCATATTTGTAGTTTTTTTTTTATGCGTGTTTGTAGTTCTAATCGAATCCTCGTTCACCGCACAATGTGTTGTGGTCAATATCAGCCGTTAGAGTGTTCGTTGATCCGCACTTCGAATTCCGGAGTTAAGTAGTAGACCATCCGGGAATCTTTGGAATACTTTTTTAAACATACTACAATTGACCTTATGCACGGAGCGTTCTTTAGAACTTCCGCATAAATATAAGCCAGCTCGTAAACTTCCGCTGAAGCTCATTTTATATGTGTTATAGCTTAGGTGGACACTCGTGAGACTTATCTACTGCCTCATTCTTATCAGAAACTGAGAAAAAATATAATTGCAACATTATAAACAATGTTAGCGGCGTGAACATTCAGTTTCATATTATTTAACAACATAATTTAAATAGCTAAATAATTTAAATGCGGAGCCTGGCTATCCCGTACTCTCCGTATCTGCATAGTTGTACATTTAAATGCTGACAGCTAAACACCATCATAATGTGTTTATGCTAACGTTAGCTATAGCGAAATTTCTCTTCAAGGACATCATATTTTTGATAATCACTAACTTGCCTTCATAATCATGAACACATTTTTAAAATCTTGCAATATTTTAAAGCCTTTATTATTTTCTAACTCTACAGCTGTGAAATAAACTTCAAGGACTCACTTTTCATTCATAAAAACGGCATCGGAAAAAAATTACTTTTCACGGAAAACGTCTGTTTTTGGCTAAAATAATGTGGAATTACCGCTTATAACCAATAGATGGCAGCAGATGATTATTTATTATTACTGCCTTTCAAACTCCCTCTATTTTCAAGACGTCTTGCTTTTCGATTTATTATAAAATTACTAGTATAATAAATTGTATTACTTTTACCGCCCTTAAGTATATAGTATAGCAAGTGCAGAAAGTCATTAAGCTCACACACAAACAGCCTAAGAGTGAATTATTTACTAATATAGTTCACTACACATATGTTAAATATTTGTGGGATATTAATTAAATAATGCACTCGATATGAATCGATAGGAATTTGAAACACTTTATAAAATTGAATCTTTTAAAAATGTAATCTTTTTAGTAATCTTTTTATCTTTTAAGTTTTATCTTGAACTGTAAAATTAAATAGCATATATTTAACCAGCACATACTTGTTACTGCTGTAGTTTTGTTACTCTGTATTTAATCTGAATTATTTAAGCTCTTTTTTTGACATCAGATGTCAGATGTTTGTCCGGTTATTACTGTCAATCATAGCAATGACTCGCGCATATTTAGCCGATTTACTCGCGAATTTTTTTAAACTGGCATTTGTCATTCTTGAAACAGTATACATGGACGTTTGGTCCTCTTAGATAAACAACACTTTTCTTCAATAGTGAATGTATTATGTAGAGAAAACGAGCAAAGTACGCTCATATTAAGGTACAGTACAGTTGACCGGAAATGACTGAGCTGGCTTGACTAAACAAGGAAGTATTCCGTGCATAAGGTCAATTTGGGACATACTAATTCTATTTTTGAATACTATTTAGGACGGATGGTATGCGAATTGGGACGCAGCATATGGGATTTTTAAACTTTGTAGCGTTCCAAGCAAGTCACGCCAAACTGCCTGAGCACATTAATTATTATTACATTATTATTAATTTGATTGCAACGTAGGGCTGGGCAATATATCGAACGATATTGTGTGGCGCGTTTAGTCAGTGAAGCCGGTGCTTTGATTAGTAGTAAATCTCCATCACGTGCGTTCCGCTCAGGTTCCGCTGGAGCGGCAATTGATACACAGAGACGTAAATCTCTGACAAGCTATGCCATATCGCGCTAAATATCGAATGCGACTAATACTACTAATCAAAGCACCGGCTTCATTGACTAAACGCGCCTCACAATATCGTTCGATATATTGCCCAGCCCTATTGCAACGTTATATTGTCCTAAAGTCTATTTTTCCACCGTGTGCCACTTGCATAAACACCGCATCCGTAGGGGCTGACATAGTGTTTCTGGGCTATGTCACGTCAGAACTCGGAACTGGGAGTACATCGATCTAGCAGAAGTTCACGAGTGGGAAGTCACGGGTTTGACTGCCGCTCCAGTGCACTTTCACAGGTAGAAGGTTGGAAAAACACTGGTTATGGGTTGCCTGGAACGCAGCATTATTTTCCTCCAGGGGTGCAGAGTTCAGCTGTAGTTCTCAGATAAGCCTGAAGGGTTTAATTAAAAAAAGCTGGATCAGGTGTGTTTAGTACGGAGCCCCTTACGTCACCTGTAGAAGAAAAATAATTAATCCGTGGGGACGGTTTTGCAATTCGTTCCCTCAGTTTATAAACTGTACCCACGAATTCTTAAACTGTTCCCTTGGTTTAATAAATCGTGCCCACGAATTTCCAATCCGTGCGCTCAGATTTTGTAAACCGTACCCTCGGATTTTGAATCCGTGCCCACAAATTCATAATCTGTGCGCACGCTTCAGCAATCCGTTCCCACGGGTTTTAAATTGTACTCACGGATTTGTGGCCCCGATCAGTAGAAACAGTAGTATAAGCTGTTTACGTCATAATACTTAAAATAGTAATTATTATTTTAATTTATAGGCTAAATAAATGAGTGCACAAATGTGTTTGTTTATTCTTAACATGTAGACTCATTTTGGCGATTTTATGATAATCTTTTCACCCAGAGTTAGATGCATGCTTCACTGTTAGGCTAATGTAATTATTAAATATGTAATATATTACATTGCATTTAGTTTGAGAGCAAAGTAATGACACATAACCTGTACATTATTTGTTTCGTTAATTTACCATGATTCGCACTTACAAAACTTCATCTTTTTAGTGTTTATTTTACATTAATAACCAATATATAATAGGATAACAATAACCAATAGGATAAAACACAGGTGTGGTGTTTTAGCAGCTAATCTGTTAGTGATTAATATAAAATAAACGCTAAAAACTCTGTTTTGTCAGTGTTCCATGGTCTCATATAGCCTACTATGAGAAAATAAAGTTTAATAAATGCAATACAATGCATCCAGCACCTATAAACAGGTGGCCTGGATGAATTTGGGGGCGGGGCCACAAATCCATGAGTACAGTTTACAAACCTGTGGGAACGGATTGCTAAAGCGTGCGCACGGATTATGAATTTGTGGGCACGGATTCAAAATCCGAGGGTACGGTTTACAAAATCTGAGCGCACGGATTGGAAATTCGTGGGTACGGTTTGTTAATCCGTGGGCACGATTTATTTAACCGAGGGAACAGTTTAAGAATTCGTGGGTACGGTTTATAAACTGAGGGAACGAATTGCAAAACCGTCCCCACGGATTAATTATTTTTCTTCTACAGGTGACGTAAGGGGCTCCGTAGTTTAGTTAGGGTTGGAGCTGTGGGAATTGAGGAGTTGTGCACCCCTGATACTGCATGTTTAGTGCTCTAAGCTAGTGTTTTTGTTTTGTAGTTAGTTGTAAAGCACTCAGGACTGTTGTGTGTGTGTTTTTTCCGGTCTAGTCCTCCAGAGCTCCAGTTTTATACCAGCGCTGCTGCTGTCATCATGCTCATACCTGCCTGGATCTTCCTGATGGTCAGTCTGTGCAAACACACTCCACCTGATCAGCAGCCTCACATACGGCTGTTAGACAACTACAGAGAACTCACATCTGTAGTTAAAAGTGTAGCAGATTAAAATAAAGCATGTGGCGGTTTGTAAGCGCTCCCGTTGATGCTAATGCCTGTTTGATGTGTCTGTCCCGCAGGACATGCCTCTGAGCGGGAAGAGTGAACACAGCTTCAAACTGTCTCAGGACGTCGTGCTGCTGCTGCTGTTTGACGGCGTTCTCTTCCACTTACAGAGCGTCACGGCGTACGCACTCATGGGCCGCATCTCCCCCGTCACCTTCAGGTGAGAGCTCCATCCGTCTGACACCTTACGCTGCATACTCGGGTCACGTCTCACCCACAATTAGCCTTTTTTGTGGTGAAATATGACCTGGACAGATGCTTTGTTGGGGTTTGTAATATGAGCTCTTTTTAATAACCAAATATGAACACATGAGATGAATATCAGGGTTTCTGCAGGGCTTAAAGGAGTAGTTCACTTCCAGGACAAAAATTTACAGATACTGTACTCACCCCCTTGTCATCCAAGATGTTCATGTCTTTCTTTATTCAGTCGTGAAGTAATTATTTTTTTTGAGGAAAACATTTCAGGATTTCTCTCCATATAGTGGACTTCTATGGTGCCCCGAGTTTGAACTTCAGAAATGCAGTTTAAATGCAGCTTCAGAGGACTCTAAACGATCTCAGCCGAGGAAGAAGGGTTTTATCCATCAAAATGATTGGTTATTTTATCAAAAGAATTACAATTTATATACTTTTTAACTTCAAATGGTTTGCATCAACTCTGTGTATTCCGGTTCAAGACAGTTAGGGTATGTCCAAAAACTCCCATCTCATTTTCTCCTCCAACTTCAAAATCAGCCTACATCGCTGCAGAAGTACCGACCCAGTGTTTACAAACTGAACATACAAAGAAGATTAAACACACTTTACAAAAAAAGGTAAAATAGCGATGTAGGATGATTTTGAAGTTGGAGGAGAAAATGAGATGGGAGTTTTTGGACATACCCTAACTGTCTTGAACCGGAATACACAGAGTTCAGGCAGAGCAAGACAAGACGAGCATTTGAGTAAAGGTATATAAATTGTCAATTTATTTTGAAAATAACAGATCGTTTCACTAGATAAGACCCTTCTTCCTCGGCTGGGATCGTTTAGAGCTCTTTGAAGCTGCATTTTGGAAGTTCAAACTCAGGGCACCATAGAAGTCCACTATATGGAGAGAAATCCTGGAATGTTTTCCTCAAACTATTTCTTTATGACTGAAGGAAGAAAGACATGAACATCTTGGATGACAAGGGGGTTAGTAAATTATCTGTTTTTTGTTCTGGAAGTGAACTACTCCTTTAAAAAGTAATCATTCACCCTTCAGCACATGAAGGCTTGAAGATCAGAAAGTCATGCATTGCTAAAAAAAGGAATATCTTCCTCTGTATTTTTGTTTTCCATACAAATATCTAAACATCCTAAATCACATTACATTTACTCAAGATGCACATTAAATACTTTAATTTTGTTTTCATGGCGACTGCTACCTCTATTAATAAGCAGCAAATTAAGAGTTTGAGGGAAAACTCTTAGTTGATGGTGAATATGTGAGGAGTTCATTTGCGAAAATGGATAACTTACAATTAATAATTTTCAAAAATCATATTTTTTAATTCCAATTAATCTTAATCTCAAAATTCGGTTATTTTTATTAAGTAAAATATACAACATTATAAACGTGCAAAATAAAAAACATGATTTGGAAAATTAAAAAGTTATC
>NC_133375.1:16293151-16358230 GCF_049309525.1 Garra rufa | reverse complement strand
AATGGTAAAAAATACATTGTTTTCTGTCTGTCCAAGTTTTTTCTTAATTATGTCATGATGAAATAAGATCCCAAAATCCCCTGTAAAAACATTTGACTGTAATATGTCAAAAAAATTAAACGATAGTTTTGAAAGTGACTCCATCCAGTGTTTAGATTTTTAGCAGATATTAGCGCATTTTTAATTAAATAATGCCTCATTTGCATATTTAAACCTAACATTTTAGAAAACTTGTAATACAAAAAAATGTTTGCAATTATCAATGTAATTAATCAACTGGGTAAGGAAGGTGGTAACTATTAGTTCATTTTTTTACCCTATTCACCTGCAGTGTCTCGCCTTAAGAATATTTAGTGTTCACACTAGAAAATCACTTTTTAGAGCATGACTTTCTCCAGTGTGATCAGAAATACAGTAATTTATATATTTAAGCCATAGGCCATTTTTAGTGAAATGCATTTAAAAGTAATGAAGATCAGCTGTGTTTTACATTTCTATGTTTACGTTTAAAGAACATATTGATGCATTGTGTTCCCTCCAATTTGTCTTTGTTAATTAGTCATTAATCCTGTCTAAATATGAGTGTCTAGTGTTGTACTGATGGCGTTTGTGTCGTCCGTCAGTGTTGCGAGCACGGTGAAGCACGCTCTGTCCATCTGGCTGAGCATCATTGTGTTCAGTAATCCCATCACGCTGGTGTCCGCCGCCGGGACCGTCATGGTGTTCGTGGGAGTCCTGCTCTATAACAAGGCCAAACAGATGCAGAGAGACACTCTCTTCCAGCACGCTCTCGACCAGTCGGCCGAATCCGAGCAGAAACCCATCATGCAGGACGGAGACCTCAAGTCCACCAAATAAAGCCTGTTCCTTTAAACTGACTGACGGAGCCCTGAGTCCAAACACAGAGCCTGACTGAATCCAGTACTGATGCTGGACTTAAAGACGCTCTGTGTTGATGCCTCATCGGGGAATCATGCCTTATGTACCTGTGGTTTTGGGACCCTATTAAACCTTTATAGGTTTAGTGAAAACTGAGAAATACTCAAGCAGTTGAACCCCGAACAATCAACGCAATACTGTACGGTATTACTGTATACGAACATATGGTTTGAGTGAGTGACTCTCACCAGCAGACATCCAGCTCATATTTTAACCCCCCCCCCCCCCCCCCCAAAAAAAAAGAAATATATTTTTTAATTCTTTGAGAATAACGGCACTGGTAATGCCACTGTAAAACAATATTCAACAATGTACACTTTATACAAAATAACTGGATTTCTTCTTTGGATTTTGGGGGCAACTATGACATTTCATAAGTAAGAATATTTAGCAAAGGCTCTTTTCTTAACCGAACGGTCTCACATTCCACCGCTTGTGTGAAAAAGAGAGAGAAATCTAGTTTTTGAATATTTTTTCTTTGTTCATTCCACATGCAATGATTGTAGCAAATCACAATCTTCGTCCAGCCTGAGTTTTGTCTCTTACGATCAGGATTTACTGTAGTCGCATGTATCGATGCAGAAACCGACAACATCATCGTCATCATCTCGCTTATTTTGGATCTGGAACGTAAGAGACGATTTTGTCCAGAGGATCAAATAACTTGAAATTTCCCTGTGTTTTTTTTTTTCTTCTCTTTACTGGATATCCTAAAGGGTTTTTTTGTTTTGTTTATAGTTTGTTTGAATTCTCTCTGTGAATGTTTTTTAAATGATATGACAGAAATAGACTCATCAGTTTGTCTAATACTTGATGAAACCACTGACAAAATAGCTTTGCAATGTTATGTTTAAAAAAAAAAAATCAACTGTGGTGGGTTGTGTATGTGTTCTACAATGATATGTTTGTACAATAACCACTAATGGGATTGTCTGTATAATTTGGTCTTTATTTGTGCATTGGAAACATTTGAATTTATATGAATTTTGCATTCCTTTATTAAATGTCTTCAGTGCAACTTTTGTGTGTTTTCATGTGTTTATCTGCAAAGGGCCTTCGTTCAAATATAGTTTGCGTTGTTCTGTTTTGAAAAGGCATGCATGATCTACATTAAGCTATTGTGACTCCATAACTGGTTATGAATTGCAGCTCAGTGAGACGGGTTTGCTCTGAGCTCAGATAAGTGCGGCTATTGTGTTGTGTGTTGATTGTGTGTCAGAGCTCAGGGCGTTTCCTACATGACTCTGTGTGAAAGTTAAACAGCTCTTTGTTATATTCTTCATTACTGTACATGCATTCAGGTGTGATTTGATTTTTTTTTTTTTTTTTTTTTGAGTGTCAGACACGGTCCGATTTATGAATTAATTTGGCTATTTTAACTGCTGAGAGACATCTGGTCACAAATACCTCAATAAAAGTATGCAAAAGTCTGCAAAAAAAAAAAAAAATAGACTATAAGTAGTAATAACAACAACAACAACAACACTCTTGTTTAAATGAAATAATCAGATACTTGATTAAACTGGTAAAACAATGCACCAATATATTTCATTCATTTTTCTAAGAACACTACAAAAGGCAAATGTCATTAAACTATATTGTAAATTCATGTCCATTTATTTATATATATATATATATATATATATATATATATATTGCTTGACCAGATGAATGGGTCCTAACCTAAACTTCAAACTTTGGTGGCCTTACATTTTTAATGCCCTGTAACTTTAAGTTATCTCTCAAACTATCATTTTCTTTATAAAAAGTTCCTAGAGTCCTGGAAGATAGCTTTTCGGCACAATTTGTCCCTGCACACATGTATTATTTGGACATTTGAACAATGAAAATATATTATCTGGTAGCAAATCACTTTTTTGGTAGCAATTTAGTTTACAAAACCTATATCACTGCAGAAAAAAATGCTTTTCTTACTTAGATACTTAGATTTTTTGACTTGTTTCCAGCCAAAATATCAAAAAAAATTCTTAAATCAAGAAGACTTGCTTTTTCTGAAAACAAGAACATAATTTTTACTTGTCTAGAAAATACTTCCTGATTTAAGAATTTTTAGATATTTTGGCTAGAAACAAGTAAGAAAGGCATTTTTTGCAGTAAGTACGGTAACTACATGGGGTAGGTTAGAGTTAGTACAAGTACCTAGTTATTGTAATTACTATAATAAATACATACTATGTACATGAGCAACAGGACTGTAAAATAAAGTGCTACCACATTTTTTTTAATTGAATGGGTGAATAATTTTTGTTGTTGTTGTTGTTTCAGATTTATTCAATGCTCACTTGGACTTTCCTAATTTCCTGATTTTGTTTCTTTAAAAGGTGCAACAATCTCAGCATCTAGAGATTTCAATAAGGTGATTAAAAGTATCCCCATCAGTTTAAAGACTTTGTTTAAAACACATTTATGTTATAGCTGTGTAAACAACCATTTTCCTAAACTTGCATTGAATAATGTTTATGTATTAGACAAATTAGAAGGGTTCAGATGACACACCGTCATAGTTGATAGTGATAGGGGGCAGCCATGGAGGGGGAAGCCGTGGCCTAATGACTTGCAACCCAAAGGTTGCGGGTTCGAGTCTCAGGTCCGGCATTGATTGTAGGAGGGGGGAGTGAATGTACAGCACTCTCTCCACCCTCAATACCACGACTGAGGTGAGTCCCTTGAGCAAGGCACCGAACCCCCAACTGCTCCCCGGGCGCCGCAGCAATGGCTGCCCACTGCTCCGAGTGTGTGTTCCCTCCACTGGCCCTAGTCAATCATGGCCTCCTAATAATCCCCTTCCATTAAATTGGCTATATCACTCTCTCCTCTCCACCTGTAGCTGGTGTGTGGTGAGCGCACTGGCGCCGTTGTACTGTGGCTGCCGACGAATCATCCAAGTGGACGCTGCACACTGGTGGTGGTTGAGGAGAGATCCCCCATATGATTGTAAAGCGCTTTGGGTGTACGGAAATACACAATGAAAGCGCTATACAAATGCATCATTCATTTATATATGTGACCCTGGAGCACAAAACCAGTCTTAAGTCGCTGGGGTATATTTGTAGCAATAGCCAAAAATACATTGTATGGGTCAAAATTATTGATTTTTCTTTTATGCCAAAAATCATTAGGAAATTAAGTAAATATCATGTTACATTAAGCTTTTTTGTAAAATTCCTACTGTGAACCTATCAAAATGTAATTTTTGATTAGTAATATGCATTGTTAAGAACCTAATTTGGACAACTTTAAAGGTGATTTTCTCAGTATTTAGATTTTTTTGCACCCTCAGATTCCAGATTTTCAAATAGATGTATCTCGGCCAAATATTGTCCTATCCTAACAAACCATACATCAATAGAAAGCTTATTTATTGAGCTTTCATATGATGTATATATCTCAGTTTTGTCAAATTTAACCTTATGACTGGTTTTGTGGTCCAGGGTCACACATATATATATATAGGCTACATATATCAAAAGTAAGAAAAGGAAAAGAAAAAAGATAGAAAGACAAATAACAAAAATAGTTGCCAGGGGGAGGAAAGTATAAAACTTCAAAACCAAAATACAAGATATACATATACACACATGTATGCTTATATAAAATCAAATAAACATATTGTAAAATTCACAAAAGTTTCACAGAGTATCGAATACTGTTGACAGAATACATATTTCAGTCAACAAAAGCATGAAATAGTTTTTTTATTAGTAAATTTACACTTGTGAACTTTGGTGTTGTAATTTTTTCATTTGCAATAATAGATGAATATGTATGCATGTCTTACACACGTGTTGAGCGCCGGTAGGTGGCAGCGCGACATCTTCAAACCGGAAAAACAGTCGTCAACCTTCTGACCAGGATGTAGTTGTGTGGAAGTGGGAGGAAGGGAATTGTTCTTCCGGTGTTGTGAAAACGCGCCGAGTAAATCACAGGTGAGTAAAAGACTGGTTGTAAATAACAGTTTTATAGAGGTTTGTACAGTTATAATGGCGCTACTGGGATCTTTGCTAGCCGTTTGAGCGGGTCGTTTCTTTTGTTTTCGTTCAGCGCGAGAGAGATCGCGAACACGCGCGTCAACATCATGTGAACGTAACACTGACGATCAACTGAAACACTCAAAACCACAACACACACAACATTCAATTAACCGAGATTTGAGTAAATTGGTGGGAACTGCCGTGACAAACAACATTCATTTGTCTTTATAAAGAACTGAACTCGACCTCACGAAAATCCTCTCTGAGGACTGCTTCATTTAAGTTGTTTGGTATTTCAGGTAACGTTACAAAACTCATTTTCACGTGTTAATGTTCTCCTATTGCTCTCTGATAGAGGATTAATAGGTGATTAATGAGTGTTTGTTGAGTGAGGGACTGCTCAGGTGACGCTGTCAACTTTTGTATGTTTTTTTTATTAAGGTTTTAATGTGATGGCTTCGCTTTCTGTGGTTTTATCAAGCATTGAATGTTTCTGTGAAGTAGTTTGAGATGAGATGAGATGTGTCTGCTCGTGTTGTTTGCAGTGGGAGGTGATTTGGAGCTGATGGGGGACGAAAAGGAAACCTGGAAAGTTAAAACGTTAGACGAGATCTTACAAGAGAAGAAACGCAGACGAGAGCTGGAAGAGAAGAGCGACCCTAAACGCCCTAAAAACGTAAGAGAGTCCCTTCATAATCATCTGCAACTCATTCATATATGAGCTGCACACTAAGCTTTTAGTTATTAACCCTCCTGTTGTGTTCTAAATTTGAGGACAACTTCTGAGTTAGGGGTCAATTTGCCAAAAATCAACCAAGGAAAAACTGAAAAGCTTGTTAGAGACTGAAATGTGAAATTACCATTTGTATTTACTGTGTTATTTCTATTGTGTTAGTAGTCAATTTGACCAACACACTGCAAAAAAATACTTTTATTGCTTAGATGTTTTGTCTTGCCTCCAGCCTAAATATCTAATAGTTCTTAAATCAAGGAGGATTTTCTAGACAGGTAAAAATTATTTTCTTGTATTCAGAAAAAACAAGTCAAAATTAAGTGAGATTTTGCTTAGAACAAGCAAAGTACTCTACCAATGGGGTAAGAAAAATAATCTAGCTAAGATTATTTTTCTTACCCCATTGGTCGATTATTTTGCTTTTTGATTTTGAATTTTTGATTTGTTTTTTCTAAAAAGAAGAAAATAATGTTTACTTGTCTAAAAAATCCTTCTTGGTTTAAGAATTTTTAGATATTTGAGCTGGAAATAAGACTAAGAATATCTAACTAAGAAAAGCATTTTTTGTAGTGCATATGTGACCCTGGACCACAAAACCAGTCATAAGGGTCAATTTGAAATTGAATATATGGCATTTGAAAGCTGAATAAATAATCTTTCCGTTGATGTATAATATTTGGTCACACTTTATATTAGGTGGCCTTAACTATCATGTACTTACATCAAAAAATGAGTACAATGTACTTGATGTGGCCATATTGCATAGCAAAACCCTTTTGCTTCTGAGTTATGGGTAAGGGTAAGGTTTGGTGGTATGGGTAGGTTAGGGTTACAGAAATTAATTACAAATGTAATTTCATCTTGGGTTTTTAAAAAAAGATAAGTACAGTAAAGTTGTCCAAATGAAGTTCTTGGCAATGCATATTACTAATCAATTTAAGTTTTGATATATGGTAGGAAATTTACAAAGCATCTTCATGGAACATGATCTTTACTTAATATCTTAATCTTAATGATTTGTGACCTAAAAAAAAATCTATAATTTTGACCCATACAATGTATTTTTGGCTATTGCTACAAATATACCATGCTTTTAAAGACTGGTTTTGTGGTCCAGGGTCACATATTTGTTTAATTAAATCGCAGTTTAGTCATTTAGCAGATGCTTATATTAAGTGACTTAAAAATCATGATGAATAACAACCGAAGAACATCTAATGTTCAGAGTGAAGCCAAAGCCAAAATCTTTTGGGACACCAATATTTATTTCTGGATCATTCCGTGTCAAATTAACCAAATTTCACAAAACTTCCCCGGCTCCAATTTTTGTTTTTGCTAATATTTTTTTCTGAGGAAAGATAGACATGTATAGTGATGAAAGCCATATTATTAAATGTCATGGATGAGTATTTACTGAGTAATCCACTATTTTATAGATGGAGGTCAAAATGCCAATTTTCAGATGGGTAAAAATGACTTCAGAAAGATGGCAGCATCGTAATGTTATTTTTACACAGAGATTAGTAGCTCTATTAGTAAAATCTGATGACTTCAGCAATATTTGTTGCATTATGTGCCAATGGTGACCATTCAAAAATGGCGAAACAGCACTTTTTACCAGTTTTTCTCCTTAGTTTGCATGTCTGTAACTCAAGATGTGTTAAAGATATCTTAATTCTCTTTTAGATGTTGGCTCTTAGCAAACTTTCCTTTTGGCGTCTTTATTTTTAACGCCCTATGAGATTCGGTTTCAGATGGCTCCAGGAGTAATTAATTCAAATTTACACATTTTCAGTGGTCAAAAAACCAAATGTGGGTCAGTTTGAAAAAACAAAAAAAAAACATGATAATTATTTTCTTTTCAAGGGGAATGTCTGAGGAACAAATAATTGTAGTATCTCGTTAAATTATAGGCAAGCAAACTTTGGAAAAATAATATTGTATGTGCAATGCAGTTGTCTTGACACAAAGAAATGAGATGCATCTCTAGTTTTAAATTTTTTTTCTTCAGACACTCCTCTTTAAGAGAAAAGTAGTATGTCTTTTTATTTTTCAAACCAACCCACATTTGGTTTTTGAACACTGAAAATGTGTACATTTCAACAGTTTACTCCTGAAGCCATATTAAAACTCCAATATCTCTGGACCTGAATCTCAAAGGGCATTAAAAATAAAGATTCCAAAAGGAAAGTTTGTTAAAACCCCATATCTAAAAGGGCATTAAGATATCTTTAATACTTCTTGAGTTATAGGCATGCAAACTTTGGAAAAATAATATTTATGGCACTCAAACTGGTATGTTCAACGAAGTTGTCTTGACAGAAGGAAACAAGATACATCTCTACTTATTTTCATTTTGTTTGGTGTAAGTAGTATTTATTGATATATGCAAACAATATATTTGAAGGAAATCACAACAGTGCAATAACAACATTATTACATTTTAAAATTATAAAATGTTTTTTTTTTCTGTGTGTCAAATGTTTTGTTTCTGGCAGACGGATGATCGCGAATCCAAACGGGACACTCCGGAGGAAGGAGAGCTACGAGACCACAGGATGGAAATAACAATAAGGAATTCACCCTATACACGGGAAGACTCGACTGAAGACAGGTCAGTGTCTCTGAGCGACTCCGTCATGTTTGGAGAGGTTTAACTGGGGCTGGACAATTTGGCCAAAATGTATTAACACTGGTAATGTGTATCGAAAAATTGGAAATGTGTTTGAAAATCATATCACCGTTATTGATGATAAATATATATATATTGATATTGAATTATTGTCTGTATGAGAATGTTAATAACGGCTGCTGCAAGAGAAGAGGAGTTGTGTGTGTGTCTGCTTGATCCGCTCATACTGAATGTATTTGTGCAGAGGAGAAGAGGACGAGTCTCTGGCCATCAAACCCCCACAGCAGATGACAAGAAAAGACAAATCCTACCACAGAAAAGAGGAGAAGAGGAAGGACAAGAGGAGGCACAGGAGCCATTCTGCAGAAGGAGGTCTGATAACGTCTGCCCACTAGATAACATTATATTACTGACAAATCATTGAAATTTGCAGCAGCAATATAAAATACATCCTAGAAAATTAAACATTTGCAAGGTTTAAAAATATTAAAGCCAGTATTAATGAATCTAGGATTTTCAACTCCGGCCACTGGCTAAAATTGTTTATTCTTGTGGCCAGAAATATTCATGTAGAGATTTTCATTTATGAACCGTTTATGAATTAAACTTTGGCTAATCTGCTTGTCCTACAGAGCTTGCTAATCATGATCAAGAACAAATCAAAATCTCAGGTAGAAAGAGACATTCAGTTCATTAAAGTCAGGACATGAAATGCATGAATTCTGTTCTTGTCTGGAGCTTTGCAGGTAGTCATTTGTTGTTTTTTTACGTCTGATGTTGTGTTCGCAGCAGGGAAACACATGCGCACCAAAGAAAAAGAGAAGGAGCGGGACGAGCGAGAAGAGGAGAGAAGGAAGAGACAGTGGCAGGAGGACAGCAATAAAGCTCGACGAGATTACGAACGGCAGAAGCGGAGGGATCAAGCCAGAGCTCACTCCCGCAGAGAGAGGTCACACACGCACTGCAATTATTTCAACAAAAATAAACTAAAAACAGTGATACTGTGAAAAATGGTATGTTGAAAAAAGTAGATTTTGCTGCCTAATATTTTTGTGGATCCCGTGATGCACTACCAAAAAAAAAAAAAAGCTTATTTGGTAATGATGTATTAAGTTGTTCAAAAGTGAGCATAAAGACATTTGTGTTACAGAAGATTCTAAGGGTGTGACGATACCCCTACATTTATCTACAGACATTTAAAAAACAAAAGTACTGGGATAAAAGTTTATAGTTATTGTCTACAGTAGCCAACAAAACGAAGGTATTTTTAACACTTTATCCTCTTCCGCACGTTTAAAAAAATTATTTATTGTTGAATCATTTATTCATTCAGGAGACTCTTATGTTGAAACAAGTCTTTATCAATTGAGATAAAATTTAGTTTAAATATATATTTTTAAAAGACTTAAGCAATGAACATTTTGTCAGAACCTCTAGTAAATTATGTTATTTTGGTTAGATTTGTAATCAAAATCGTGATCTCCAATTTATCAAAATGAAAAAGGGTTTTCAATGTATCCAGAATCATGCAGCTTTAGTAAACGTGTTTATTACGGCATATATTTAATTAAAATAGTTGATATCAAAATGCACCTACATTTTTTTCAGTTGAATAAAATACTATTTTCCCCTATATATTTCATCATTGAGGATTTAAAAAAAAGTTTCAAAGTCTCGTGTCTCATCACACCCCTAGAAGATTCCCATTTCAAATAAATGCTGTTCTTTTGAACTTTCTATTCACCTGTTAATCCTGAAAAATAAGATGTATCACAGTTTCCACAAAATTATTGTGCAGCACAACTGTTTTCAACATTGGTAATAATCAGAAATGTTTGTTGAGCAGCAAATCAGCATATTAAGATGATTTCAGAAGGATGTGACACTGAGGACTAGGGCTGGGCGATATGGCAAAAATGTAATCTCGATATTTTTTTCCCCATATTGAACGATAACGATATACATTTCGATATAAGCTGTTGATGTTGCCAGCTTTAAAATAGTATCCCAACAATGACTAAAGCCACAAAAATGAAAGGGTTCATTAAATTACATTTAAAGTATGGTTTATTAACAAAAACAGATTACAGATTTGGCCTTAAAAATTAAAACAACTTACTAAAATAAATTAAAAAAATAAAAGTTGTGACAGAGTATGGTAAATGAGAGTAAATGTACAAAATGTAAACATAAAATTATTGTAAAAACATAATTTGTAACACAATTATTTATTTATTTATTTATTTATTATTATTATTAACACAATTGTTTATTTTCTCTATTATAGGTTGAGCTATTTAAATTAGAGGCAACCACTGCATTTTGAAACAATCTACAGTATAAATAACAAAAAATTACGACACAGCTCTTTCTTAATCGTATTAAGTGCAGACAATTCAGCCATAATCTAAGTAGGCTACTCTCTAAATATTCAAAGTGCAAATAGAGACGGATATTTCAAGCATGATACAGAGCTATAGACATACACAACCTATCATAGCCTACATACTAATAACAGCCTAGATATGTCATGTAGCCTAATTTGTGTGCATTGCGGAGTCACTCTCTAAACAAGGGGGGTTAAAATTGCTTTTGAATGCGCGTGCGTTTTTTTGCTTTCGGTTTCAGTTTTAACAATCGCGCCAAACTCTCAGCTGAGCTAAGAGTCACTTTTGAGGTAGCCAAACCACTTATATAACGGAATTCGTGCTACCTTTTTTGTCGACAATTTCAACATCTTTGGATAATAACTCGAAGTTAGTTTCACTTTCGTCGCTGCTTCCTCTCTCCTTTTTTTTTGTCGTCCTGGTGTTAAGTTTGCTTGCTTCGCAAAGTGCGGTAGGAAATGAACTTTGTACTTTGACGTGCACGCGCACGCTGTACGCTGATTGGCTGTTGTCGCATATTTCTGCTGTGTGATTGGCTCTTAGATTAATCCATATCGAGCAAAAAATGTCTAGAGCCTATCATCGTTATTAACATAAATTTTATCGCGATTCGATATGATATCGTTTATCGGCCCAGCCCTACTGAGGACTGCAGTAATGATGCTGAAAATTCAGCTTTAATCACAGAAAGCAATAACACTTTAACAGATATCTCATAGAAGTTATTCTAAATTATATTATTATTTCACCATATTACAGTTTTCACTGTATTTACACAGCCTTGATGAGCAGAATAGACTTGTTTTCAAAAACAAACTTTTGAATGATGGTATGTTTGTTGATTAATGGTACATTCATGTGAAACAAGATTGTGGTTGTCATCTGTTAAAGGATGTCATCAGCCTGTTATAGTCAGAAAGCTTGTTTGACTGATTTGTCGTTCAGCGGTGATGTGAAGCGTCTGTTTTCATGCACATGTGAAGGTCTCTGAACTCCGGAGCGCGGCCGGACCTGACTGCTGTGTGTGTTCATGTGGACCACAGGGATCGACTGGAGCAGCTGGAGCGCCAGCGGGAAAGAGAGCGCAAGCTCCGCGAACAGCAGCAGAAAGAGCAGAGAGAGCAGCGCGAGCTGAAGGAGAGAGAGAGGAGAGCAGAGGAGCGCCGCAAAGAGAGAGACCCCCGCAGGGACGGTATGTCAGCAGCGCAAAACATGGACACACAGTGGTCACTTCACCATTTCGTCATCAGATACACACAAGATCTTAACTGCAATCAGACAAAATAAAAGTTCAGTTTAACTTGAAGAAATGGTGACAGATACAGTGCTGCACGTAAATGAGCAAACACCCTCTGAACCTTTACAAATTCAGCAATTACTCTTTACTTGGAAGACATGTTAGGGTTCTCTAGAGATAGAATAATCTAGAAAGTCCGCTTGATCAGTTACCAAAGAAGAATGTTCAAATTATTCACGAAAATACAATTTTCTTATCAAAAATTGAGTACACCCTCTTAAAAGTAACTAAAACTAAAAACTATAAAACTAAAACATTTCTGGTGTAACTTTAAGGCAAGTATGTTGATCCAAAACTATTAAAGATAAAACATTTCTTGACAATTAAAAGTGTTACATAGCCCACTGAATCATACACGGCATAGCATAAAAGAGGACAACGTTACAAGAGGAGTACCAAATTATTGTTTTACGTGTGAAAATATAGCAAAAGTAACACACAAATTCAAAAACAATAGACTTGTGAAAAGGCCCCTGAAATAATTAGGTCTTCACTTTAAGCTCTCACTTAGTGATGAGTCAGTATTTGCTAGAAAGAAAAAAAAAACCGTGATTTGTCATGAACTTTACACTCAGTGCCAAGAAGGATCAGAGTAGTATACTTGGAGTTATGAAGGACATATTAATTACTAGAATATTTCATTTCTGCAATCCCTCATTTAAACAAAATTTGCTAAGTTACTTATTTTACAGAAATTAATGATATAGGTTTCTCTGTTTTTATTAAGACTGTTTAATAAATTAAAATGTTGCCATCTTTCTATGAGTTATATTAGTGATCATTAAGAAAACACATCTTTTGTATTTGTATTTATGCTGTGCACTGTATGTCTATTGTATACTGGAATGTAATAACAGTAATGTAGTTTTTAAGAGAATTTAAGAAACAATTGCACAGTTTGAACAGCAAACCTCTGACGTTTTGCACTGTTTACCAAAAATAGAAGGAATTGTTACATTTTCTTCTAATTTAATTAAATATCTTATGCCTTCATTCATCTTTTATGATTTATTGCAAATGTATTCCAAAAACTATGGTAAGGCAGACAACACAGTATTTTGCATTGTTAACGTTTTATTCAATTGTTGAAGTTCTCTGAATTCAATTGATTAGATGTTATTTTTGATTATTAACGCATCATTAAATAATTAAAAATGGAATCCAAAACAATTAAAATATTCCCACTAAATGCCATATATTTTGCATGTTGAAGCTGGTGTTTTTTGGGCAGAGTTAGCTGCCAGGTGGACCAGACATACAGCTGTGCTGGACTAACGCACCGCTGACTGTGTTTCAGGGCCTGTGTCTCATCACAGAGCAGCTCCTGCAGACGAGTACGCAGATAAAGGACGCTCACGTCACCGCAGCCGCAGCCGCAGCCCTGTTCGCCAGCAGAGAGAGACCAAAGCAGACAGCGGTGAACAACGGAGAGCAGGTTACACACTCAGTGTACCTCTTCTACATAATGCATCATTAATACACTTCACATCTAATACATCTACTCGATTTACGTGTTGAACTGCAGTCTGACAGCTAACGGACTGTCATCAGCTCATCTCTCTGCCTTCATCACATGTCCTGACGTGAAATTGTGCATGTCATATCACATTTATGTGAAAGGCACATTGCTCGAAAAACATTTGCAAAACATTCGTGTTACAGTGTCCTATTGTCCTTATAGTTGAGAATTGAGACTCTGTATTGTATAAAGCGCTACAGAAATAAACGTAAAATAAACATCTCTGTTGTTTTGTTTCTGTTAGTGGTGCGGGAGGGGAAGATAGAGGATAAAAATCCACTGTCAGAACTGCAGGACATCAGTGACAGTGAGAGGAAGACCACCACACCAGAGTCATCAATAGGTACATCTCTCTCCCTCTCTCTGTCTGTGTGTGTGAGAGATGCAGGTTAACTGTGTGTTTGTTCTGTCAGGCTCTGGGTCTGAGGATGAGGAAGGTGAGGAGAACGATGAAGAAGAGTCCAGCAGTCAGAGTGAGGGAGATGAAGAGGGCGAGTCAGGATCAGACTCTGAGGGGTCAGAACACAGCGAAGGTGAGCATGCACACACACACACACACACACACACACACACACACACACTGTACGTTTAATAGATCTTCTGCTGGAAGTCAGCCTGTTTTGGGTTGTCTCGGTGTTTTTGTATTTTGTGGGTTTATTTACAGTCTGATTAGAGACATGTTGAAGCAGATGATTGTGTAAAAGCAGGTTGCTTTCCTCTCATTGTTGTTGATAAACTATAGGTTGGTAAAATTATAAAAAATCAAATAAACAAGCACCAATATTTTTTAAACTAGTCATTTTAATAGGCCTCACAGAAACAATTAGGCTTATACAAAATATTATTTGGCCTGCTTATGAGGAAACCATATGTGACCCTGAACTACAAAACCAGTCTTAAGTAGCACAGGTATATTTGTAGCAATAGCCAGCGATACATTGTATGGGTCAAAATTATAGATTTTTCTTTTATGCCACAAATCATTAGGATATTAAGTAAAGATCATGTTCCATGAAGATATTTTGTAAATTTCCCACCGTAAATATATCAAAAATATTTTTTTTTTATTAGTAATATGCATTGCTAAGAACTTCATCTGGACAACTTTAATTCTCTCAATATTTAGATTTTTTTTTTTGCACCCTTAGATTCCAGATTTTCAAATAGTAGTATATCTGCCAAATACTGTCCTATTCTAACAAACCATAGATCAACGGAAAGCTTATTTGCCTGGCTTTCAGATGTAAATCTAAAAATTTCACGAAATCCACCCCTGTGACTGGTTTTGTGGTCCAGGGTCACATATTATCTACATTCGTTAAAGGTGCCATAGATTGGAACACTGTATTTACCTTGCCATAGTTGAATAATAACAGTTCAGTACATGGACATGACATACCATGAGTCTCAAACACCATCGTTTCCTCCTCCTTATATAAATCTAGTGTTTGCAAAAGACCACTGAAAAATAGGTCAATTCCAACATAACATAACACACTATTACATAAGAGTCGTGACCATTAATAGTTACGCCCCCAACATTTGCATAGCCCAATCATCAGAAGTTCTGCAGTTAGGCTATTGTGAAAAATCAAAGCGAACACAATAGTGAAAATGGCAGATCGAAGGAATAAATGTTATGTTCCAGGTTGTACAGGAGATGTTAAGTGCAGGGATGGGTTGGTGTCTGTTAATCAGAAATGTAAGGAAAACAAATAAGGTGTTCTAATAAAATAAGGCGAGCCACTGACGATGGCGAATGATTTACAGATCCTGAGCAACACTAACAAGCATCTAAACTTGTAAGATGTGTGGTAAGTACTGCCGCTGTAGTATAATGTTACACAGAGCATGTGCGATCACAAAAGTGAAAGTAAAATGATCGTACATTCAAAACCTCAGTTTCAATGACCCACATATTAATAGTGTCTCGAGCTACGTGATTATATATATTTTCCTCCATGTGTCAGCTACTGAATGGCCACTCTGTGAAACAGCCAATCAGAGCAGAGCTCCTCGTTAATATTCACGGACCTTCCGAATAAGGCAATAACAGAGCATTTCATTCTAGGGACAAACCCTAGGGTTGTAAATGGACCTGTAAAACCGTTTCTGGAGAATTTTTGCCCTTTCCTATGTCATATACCTTCTATGTAGATATCAGAGAACAATTTAAAATATTGCATCAATGGCACCTTTAAGTCATAAGAGTTGATTTGGGAGCTGAGCCACAAAGGCATTTTAAAGGTCTGTCATGTTCAGCTGAATTCAAGTGTTACACATAAGAACATATTCTTCTTCTTTCTCAGGTGCCATGAGTGATGAAGAACAGTCAGAGGAAGAAGAAGAGGACAGAGAGAATGGAAATCACATTCCTCCCAGTGAGCATTTAATCATTTTTGTGATGACAAAGGTGTAATTTAATATTTTAGTGTTGTCAGATATCTTTCACATCACTTGTGCCTGGTCGTGTTGTTGTGACAGTTCCAGAGTCGCGGTTTGATCATGACACTGAGGTGAGCGCTGAGGAAGAGGAAGAAGAGGGCCCTGAGGAGGCCGGAGACGTCACCCCGCAGTCTCCCTCTCACTCAGCCACACCAGAAGACAACTATGTCCCCGAATCACCGCCCATCTCACCTGTAGAGCTGAAGAAAGAGCTGCCCAAATACCTGCCCGCTTTACAGGTACACAAGCACGCTTGCATCTGTCTGCTTACACATCACACCTGCGCAGGTGTGTGACTGCTGTCCTGCTGTGCTTCACAGGGCTGCCGGAGCGTGGAGGAGTTCCAGTGTTTGAACCGCATCGAAGAAGGCACTTACGGCATCGTCTACAGAGCCAAAGACAAGAAGACGGATGAAATCGTGGCCCTGAAACGACTGAAGATGGAGAAAGAGAAGGAGGGCTTTCCCATCACCTCCCTCAGAGAGATCAACACCATCCTGAAGGCCCAGCACCCCAACATCGTCACCGTCCGGGTCAGAAAACACTCCAGCATTTACTGTCAGCACACAACTGTAGAAGAATACTTCTGATCAGGGTTTCCACATATAGGCCCGGTTTCACAGAGAGGGCTTTTAGGACGTTGGAAGTCATTTTTATAAATGTGCTTAGAAAAAAAACTTTACGGTTGTGCATCTTGAGGCAAAACAAAGGCACTGATTTATTTTCAGTCAGATCAGTCAGCGGACGTTTTCTTTCTTTTAGTCTCGGACTCAGTTAAGCCGTGTCTGTGAAACCGGGGGATAAAGTTTTAATTCCACAAAGCAGAAAGTCCTTGCATTCAATGTTGCTTGCATTGCAAAAATTGTTATATTCCTCTATTTTTGTTTTCCAGTACAAATATCTGGACATCCTTAAATCAAGATACTTTTATTTGGTACACAAAAACTGAACAAAATGAAGAGTTTAAACAAGAACAAATATGTCAGTGGGGTATAATGAACATTTCCCTTTGAATTGAGTTGGTTTTACTGAACTCCTTTGATAGATGTTTGTGACCCTGGACCACAAAACCAGTCTGAATAAACAAGCTTTCCATTGATGTATGGTTTGTTTGGATAGGACAGTATTTGGCTGAGATGCAACTATTTGAAAATCTGCAATCTGAGGGTGCATAAAATCTAAATATTGAGAAAATCACCTTTTAAAGTTGTCTAAATGAAGTTCTTAGCAATGCATAACACAAATCAGAAATTAAGTTTTGATATATTTACAGTACAAAATGTACAAAATATCTTCATGGAACATGATCTTTACTTAATATCCTAATGATTTTTGCCTTAAAAGAAAAAGTTATAGTTTTGACCCATACAATGTATTTTTGGCTATTTTGTGCTACTTAAGATTTTTTTAAAGCTCTTGTTTTAATCATGAACTTTCTATAATTTGATCAGAAGACATGACTTTTGTCTTTTTGATTTTCAATTAAATGTATCTTGGTTTAAGAGTATAGATATTTGCACTGGAAAAAAAACATGCAACGTTTGGGGAAAAAATAAATTTTAAAGAATTAAAAATTAGTGATCTGTTGAAGTGTTGCTAATACAGGACATTTACATTTAGATACTATACTGACTCTTACGTTACTTTTACTTTATTCCAAACTTTTTTTTTTTTACATTTATCTTCATGAAACCTGCAGAAACCCTAAATATGCATTTAACTTTGAGGTGCTCTAATTACTTAATAGATTATACATACCTCACCAGGGCTCGCAAAATTTCAAAATCTCTGGTAGCCCTTGGGGCAGGTACTCTTCAGATTTTGGTAGACCGAAAATGTATTTAACTAGCCCAAATAAAAATAAAAAAGACCAATTTTTTTAAAATATAGAAAATTAGATAGGAGTCTAATCAAAAATGTTTTTAATGCACAAATATCAAGGAAGTAATTTTATTTCATTATATTTATTTCATTTAGTGTATCTGCAGAATTTGTTTAAATTAATTTACAGCAATTCATGACCCTTTTTAAGATCTGCACAAGAAAAATAAACAGTAATGGGATTGGACAATGTACAGTAGAATATTAAGCCATAAAATGGCATGATTTAAAATTCAGATACAGTTTCACACAAAAACAAAATATCTTACACTATGGCATTTCATCCTTTATACCATTAAAAGGGATAAATTGAGTATATAATTTATTATATTTATTTAAAACATATCACTGTACTTGTTTAGATTTTTAGAAGGCACATTAACTTTTTACATTTACAACTCTGTTTGCTGCATAAAAACAGGGGTCGATAATTGCAATCATTTGACCATAAACAGCTGAAAAAATGTATTGGAAATAAAAAAGTATTCTCTGTCACGAGGAGGCGCTTTAGGAGCGCTGAAATATTACGGTTTCCATAGTAGCAGCTGTACACAAATGCATTAAGGCAGTTTTATCAGGCATGAAATGACAATTCCAACTACACGTTTCTGAAAACAGTCGGTTCCCTTCAGATACATTCATAGAAAGACATCTGTGCCACATTTTGTCTTTGAAATGTGCAGCGTGCATATTTATTCAATGACATCATTGCCTTTTGAAATGTAATCCAGCCATATTGCGATTCTCGTCTTTCCGTCCTCAACTGTAAGACCTCCTAAATTATAATTAAGACGTTACTTATACTATTTTATTTAAAACTTTTAATGGGCTTAAATTTGTTAAAACTAACTTGAGGAGTTTTTAAGGACCTGCAGGAGCCCTCTGCTTTACGATAGCCCGTCGGGCAGCCGGTGAAACATTCTGGTAGCCCGACTGGAAAACACAATAGCCCCGGGACGTCGGGCTAGCGATTTGGCGAGCCCTGCTAACACCTTCTTTGAAGTGAACGTTCTTTTAGTGAACACTAATTATTTTAATGAGATGGTAACGATGTCTTATTCTAACCAGTTACTACAGAAATGTAGCTACAAGTGATTTTAATGGTGGTTGTTCATGAGAGAGTGTTTCGGGTGTCGCTGAATCTCTCCTGTGTGTGTTTTCTGGCTGTTGTAGGAGATCGTCGTAGGCAGTAATATGGATAAAATCTACATTGTGATGAATTACGTGGAGCATGATCTGAAGAGTCTAATGGAGACCATGAAACAGCCCTTCCTGCCAGGTGTGACTCTGACTGCGCTAAACTGCTGAATAATTCATCGTGTTGCTCTGATGAGGCGATTCACTCGCATCACTTCTGTTTCCTGTGCAGGTGAAGTCAAAACACTGATGATTCAGCTGCTGAGAGGTGTCCGTCATCTCCATGATAACTGGATCCTTCATCGTGACCTGAAGACCTCCAACCTGCTGCTGAGTCACAAAGGCATTTTAAAGGTCAGTCGTCTTCAGCTGAATTCTGTGTAAATACTCCGCTGTACAGTGTAAATGTGTTGCTGTGCTAGCAGTGCTCATTAATGATGTGTGACTCAGAATATGACCTGAACGTGACTGTGTTTTGTAGATCGGAGACTTCGGTTTGGCTCGAGAGTACGGCTCTCCGCTCAAGCCCTACACACCTGTGGTGGTCACGCTGTGGTACCGCTCACCTGATCTGCTGCTGGGGGCAAAGGTCAGTGGATCACTGACACTGGCATGACATGTGCAGGACAGAGACAGTGATCAGAGCACCCAAAAATAATCTGGTGTTCATTTACATACAGAAAGAAGGAAATATTGGGATTGAAATGTTTCGTGATGAATGTTTGATCAATTATATTTACATACTCTGAGCACTTATTTGGCCATATGCACAGAGCCTTCTTTAAAACTTCAGCATAACGATAGCAGCTCGTAAACTTCCGCTAAAGTTCATTTTATATGCGCTATATATAGGTGGACACTCTTGAGACTCCTCTACTGCCTCGTTTTTATCAGAAACTGAGAAAAATGATAATTGCAACGTCTTAAATAATGATAGCAACATGACCATTCAGCTTATATTATTTAACAACAGGTAATTTACTTCTTATATAAAATAACTTCATAGTCATGAACATATTTTTAAAATCTTGTAATATTTTAAAGCCTTTATTACTTTTCAACTATTAAAATTCACTTCAAAGATGTTCACTTCACTTTTCATTCATAAAGTCGACATGGGGGAAAAAATTATTTTATTTTCATGAAAATGTCTTTTTAGGATGAAAATGGCTTGAAATGATCCATATAACCAGAAGATGGCAGCAGAGGATCAATCATTGGCTGCATCTGCCACTTCAACTCCCTATTTTTTTTCAAGATGTCTTGCTTTTCGATTTATTATAAAATTACTAGTATAATAAATTGTTGTACTTTTACTGCACTGAAGTATATAATATAGCAAGTACAGAGTCATTACAATAAATAAATAAATAAGCTCAGACACAAACAGCCAATAAGGGTGAGCTATATAAATACTTATATACTGCAGGGCTCGACATTAAGCTTTGACATACACTTGTCCGGGTAAAAAATTTACTTGTCCGGGGCAAAAAAGAGCCTTTTTTTTGCTGTAAATTAATCTGTTCTGAAGCAATAGTCTCATCACTGCTCTATAAGGTCTCACTTTAATCAGAATATTTGTGATATTTGCCTTAAATTGATTTCTAGGACACTTTTTAACTTTATTTTCCTAACCTTACTAAATGTGTGCCATCATTTACATTAAATTCTGAAATTTTGTCAATACATTCAGTTAGAATAACTAGACTCTGTATGGTTACCATTCAGATTAAATCAGTATCAACAAACTCCATCTTTCCACTGCACAGGAAAAACCCAGTCTGCATCGAAAATGCTATTTAAATGTATTTACTTAGACTGTTTATTGTAGATAAGAGGTTCCAAAAAATGCATTTACACAGTAAAATTGCAAATACATAAATAATGTTATAAGATTAATGTTGTACTTTTTTAACATATAAATCTGAAAAATGTTGAAAAAATGCAATACTTTTAAATATGAAACCGAACCACCAATAGGTGGCAGTAAGTCACTGTCTTAATGAGCGAGTCACGGATTCAACCATAGATGGATTCAACCAGTTCGTTCACTGACTCACCGATTCATTAAAAAAATGGCTAAATCATTCAGTATTGAAACAGCGCTGTGTGTTTCTCAGATTTGCGACTGTTCTGCTGTGTCTTTGCTTATAACTATTTCATTAACAAAAATGGTCAGTGATGTGTCTAAAATGTAAGTCAGTTAATATTAACTGCTAGTTTATTGAACTACTGTTGTATAAAATCAGTGTCACGTTTGCAATCGCAATGGTGCTTACCTATATAATATGTTATACAATATTTATCTTTTTTTCTACCGCAGTATGTTTGTTTCTTTGTGTATTAGTTTTAAAATTTCCGTGAGTCAGATAGGCTGCACGAGCTTGATGCTTGATACTGTCCGTTTTCAGTCACCATTTACACTGTAAGTAATACACTCAGAATCATTCTCACCAAAGTTTCGGTGCTGCACTAGTTATTGTTTGTTATTGATGTTTTAATCAGGTTAGTTGTCCAGTCGGGCAAGTTAAATTCTCCTTCACTTGCCCATTCACAAATTCAAGCGGACAAGCGTTAATATCCAGCCCTGTACTGTATAGTTCACTGCAAATTAAATAAGTTAAATATTAATGATATAAGAATTAAATAATGCACTCAATATGAACCAATACGAATTTGAAATATTTAATGTAAGTTAATAATTAAATTCATGATCTTGAACTGTAAAAGCTATTAAACAGCCTATATTTAACCAACACAAACTTGTTACTGCTGTAGTTTAGTTCCTCTGAATTTAGTCTGAATCATTTAATGCACAGCTATTTTTGACATCAGCTTGTCCGATGTTTCGTCTGGTTATTACTGTTCATAGCAATATTTTGCCGATTTACTTGCATATTTTTTTTTCGCATTTGTAATTCTTGAAATGGTATACATTGACATTTGGTCCGCTTAGTCAAACCAAACTTTTCTTTGATTGTGAATGGATTATGTAGAGAAAACGAGCAAAGCACACTCCTATTACGGTAGAGTACAGTTGACCAGAAATGTCAGACTCCACCGTAATTTTTATCACTCTTTTCGGATTTTTTTTAATCTACTTCCGTTGTTGTTTGCAATGTGATGAATCTCAGAACTGGTTTAGGTTTAAGATTTAAACTCTGAAATGGTGTATGTCTCTGTTGAAGTTGTTGCGAACTGGGCTGTGGATAAACTCAAATGTTTTGCAGTCATGTCAGCTTGTTTGAATCACGCTCATGTTTCCTCCTCTCAGGAATACTCCACAGCTGTGGACATGTGGTCGGTCGGCTGTATATTTGGAGAACTCCTCACGCAGAAACCTTTATTCCCTGGCAAATCTGAGATTGACCAGATCAACAAAGTCTTTAAGGTATGCTTCATCACATCTTAAATGTCGATTAAACTGTGTTTTTTTTTAGGTTCTCATCAGGAGGAATCACATAAATGTCCATGATATATTTATCGATCTTTCCATACTCTTCCAGTATAGCTGCAAACACGAAATGCTGTCCGTCTTGTATAGTATGCCATATTTGGATGAGTGCAGCCCAAATCGTACCATGTTAAATGTCTGCCCAGATGGTGTGGATTTGTTGGCAGGGATTGCAACAGTTTTTGAATGCTTGAACCTAAAAGTGATTTCATTTTAAAGTCATATTAAAGTGAGTGTCCGTCTGCATACAGCTAAACTCATCAATGTCTTTACAGTGTCAGAAAAGACTATCGACCCAATTTTTTGACCTGGTTATGAGAGCCAGCACTGGCATGCAACTACTGTGAGAAACTCGTTTTATACTGTTCATACTTTCGAAAAGGTTTTTAGTTAAGTAAAGTTAATTTTAGTTAAAGGAAAAATTAATCTTAAACATCTTATTGAATAAATAAACCTGGCTCTAGCCATGAACGTAGCCATTGATGTGCATAATGCATGGCATAAAAAAGGGTAAAATCACTGTATGCATGTCGAAATTATGCAACATCCAGCCTGATAGGGTGTGTTTGTACTGGCAAAATCACTTTTTTTTACTCCGATGTGACTGATGGGATATTGTTGCACGAGTGTAAACACAAAAATCTGCACAAGGTCTGATTTTTTTTTTTTTTTTTTTTTTTTTTAGCCACCGTTCTGAGCCACTTCCAAATGTGGTTTTAAGTCAGATACATATCTGATCTGGACATCTGACCTACGTCTAAACACTTTAACTCAATTCCCATTGGGAGTTCCCAGCCATCAGAGTTCAAGGGAGACACGTTTGTACACAAAGATAACTTTATCATAAAGTCAAATTATGAAGCAGATGTTCCCTGAATGCACTCTCACAAAAACTGAGGTGGAAAGAGATTGAGCGCACACAGGAATAGGGCTGCATGATGTTGTGAGCATGTTCAGAGCATACTGCACTCCTCTCTACACTGCACACTTGTGGTCTAGTTACAGCAAAGCTAGCCTGCATAAACTCCAGGTAGCTTACGATGATGCACTGAGAATTTTGCTGAGAAGACCACGCTGGTGTAGTGCCAGCGAGATGTTTGTGGCTGCAGGTGTTAATACACTGCAAGCCACATTGAGAAATGTTATGTACAAATTTATATGTCGGCTGAATAATGCAGAGAACTACATAATTATGGCCTTGACCAGCATCAAGTTTAGCACATTAGTATAAGTCCAAATTATGGAAGCATTGGTATAGTTGTCTCCTCTGAAGTTTTTTAGTGTCATTTATATATTTATTGTATTGTGTGTACTGTCTTGTTCCTCGTTTGGACCTGTGAGTCTGTAATAAAGTTTATTATTTGTGAGGCGTGTTTAGTCAATGAAGCCGGTACTTTGATTAGTAGTAAATCTCCATCACGTGCGTTCAGCGTTCGGCAATTAATACACAGAGGCGTAAATCACTGACCAGCTAAGCCAAATCATGCGATTTTGAGCGAGTGATTTACGTCTCTGTGTATTAATTTCCGCTCCAGCTGAACACACGTGATGGAGATTTACTACTAATCAAAGTACCGGCTTCATTGACTAAACACGCCTCACAACATCGTGCGATTAATCGTGCAGACCTACACAGAAACATTCAGGAGCACAGAAACTTAAGAGCCACTGCCCCATTCGTTTTATAAAGAAAATATCTTTACTACTATAAGCTGCATCATATTTTTTAACAAAGTAATCATGTTGATGTTTTTTAAGTTGTTACTATTAGTAACTTGTAACTAGTAACAATTATCAGCTCACCTTTTCACTACAAAGAGATGCTTATTGCTGACAGGTTATTCACACACACTCTTTTTGAATTCATTTAAATATATGTAATCTTACCAAAATCATTTATCTAACTTAAAGGGATAGTTCACCCAAAAAAGAAATTTTGATGTGTGTCTGCTTACCCCCAGGGCATCCAAGATGTAGGTGACTTTGTTTCCTCAGCAGAACACAAACGAAGATTTTTAACTCAAACCGGTGCAGTCTGCCAGCCAAATAATATGAGTGGATGGGCACCAGACCTTTAAAAGTAAACAAAAACATGCACAGACAAATCCAAATTACACCCTGCGACTCGTGACGATACACTGATGTCCTAAGACACGAAACGATCGTTTTTTTTGCGAGAGACTGAACAGTATTTATATCATTTTTTACCTTTGATACACATCCACGTCCATCTGTCCTGAGCACGAGTTTAGCATCCGGCTCGTGACATGTGAACGTCATGTGAACACTCATTGTTTCCACAGAGCACAGAGATTGTGGGTATAGCGGCTATTCAAAATGGTAACTACTTGCGCTTATCCTGATTGTTCAAACCGATTTAAAGGTAAAAGATTACGTTTGCTTGTGCAAACTCATCAGGGACTTTTCACCGGTTTCCCCTTCTGGTGTTTGCGTATTCTACGCCAGAGCGCACACATGTCACGAGCCGGATGATGAGCTCGTGCACATGACAGATGGACGTGGCTGTGTATCAAAGGTAAAAAATGATATAAATACTGTTCAGTTTATCTTAAAAAACGGTTGTTTCGTGTCTTAGGACATCAGTGTATCATCATGAGCCGCAGGGTGTAATTTGGATTTGTCTGTGCATGTTTTTGTTTACTTTTAAAGGTCTGGTGCCCACCCACGTCCATTATTTGTCTGGCAGACTGCACCGGTAAAAATCTTTGTTTGTGTTTTTCTGAGGAAACAAAGTCACCTACATCTTGGATGCCCTGGGGGTAAGCAAATAAACAACAAATTTTCATTTTTGAGTGAACTATCCCTTTAAAGGAGAAGTTAACTTACAGAAGAAGAAAAAATATAGATAATATACTCACTCTTGTCTTTCTTTCTTCAGTTGTAAAGAATAGTTTCTTGAGGAAAAAATTTCAGGATTTCTCTCCATATAATGGACTTCTATGGTGCCCTGAGTTTGAGCTTCCAAAATGCAGTTTAAATGCAGCTTCAAAGGACTCTATGGAAAGGGATTATGCAAACATTCTTTATATACAGCTGTTTAAAACCAGAGGGTCACTGAAAGCGATCACGATTAAAGTTTGGGTGGGGGATTCATGTAAAGAACAGTTTCTTCTCTGAAAGGACAAAAAAAATACATTTTATATAAAAGCTGCCACTGCTATAGTCATTTTAAACACGGAAAACTAAACCGAATACGATTTCAACCGAGAGGTACCGCTCAGATCTTATTTAATTGAAACGAGTGAACGAACAGAGTCCTGCACGAGCCCAGCCCGAGACTCTTAGACTTTAGACCCGAAGCCTGTCCTTGTCTGACAACTTATCAGAACAGAGTTTCAGCCATTAAAATATTTTTTGGATTCTAATGGCAAAGTGGCTAGATTTCGTTTCGTTTCCTTTTTAAGTTAATTTAGAGAGATGTTTGGAACATTTTATTTTTGTTAAATTCAAGCTTTTGCTTTTTTAAAGTAATGACCTAACGACCAAGCGGCCAGCGGCAATGAGTTGAGCATGTTTAATAAATGTAGCCTTCTCAAATCAACACGACTTGCATTAAATAAAATCTATAGACATGAAACACTTGATGCATTTCAGAATATTAATTTAAACATTTAACCTATTTAAATGTGCGCTGTTAGATGCATATCATATCATAAAATCATACAAGCCCCCTGGGACACGTGTTCTGGCACCGGGATTGAGTTCGTTATTATCGGTTATGGTCTATTACTGAACCGATACCGAATCGTCCTTGTCTGCATCGTAAAAACGATTAATTTCTACACCCCTAATTTCCAGCACAGCAGACTTTTTTCAGGAAAGCAGACTTTAAAGAGACAGGAGCTAAAGCAGAGTGAAAAAAGGTGCTGCAGCACTATGAGACAGATCATTTGTTTTGAGCTTTAAATCACGTAGATGTATTCTAGCAGACTCCAGAAATAGCATGATACAGTTGGAAAGCACTGAATGTGCTGGAGTACCTGACATGGCCTTAAACCTGGTTTTTGATCTGACGTGTTCACCGTCTCTCTTCCTGTGTGTGTAGGACTTGGGCTCTCCCAGTGAGAAGATCTGGCCGGGATACAGCGAGCTGCCTGCGGTGAAGAAGATGACTTTCACAGAATATCCCTACAACAACCTGCGCAAGCGCTTTGGAGCGCTGCTGTCCGACCAGGGCTTTGACCTCATGAACAAGTAAGAGCATTCACAGCTCTTATTATCGATAACGAAAATCATTGACAACGATCCTCATTATGGATTAATCGGGTCTGCCCACAGTGAACGTACAACTCCAGAGGGTCACGTCAAATTACAGCACTGAATGACAAAAATAGACAAAATGCATCTAAAAATAGTGGAGGAAACAGAAAGAGATGCTGCAGGACAGTCACGTGATCCAAGCTGCCCAAAACATCAGAATTCTTGATTTTAAACTTTTAGCTAATAGCGTAATGGCTTGCCCTGTGAGGCGCTTTGACAGATTCATTAGCATCCTCAGCATGAAAACTTTCAGTTTACGGTCATATCCTTATCTATAAATGTCACACATTCACACGAGCATTTCTATTTTTGCATAAAACTTCATCCTGACAGTCTGTGTTAAGTTTAAGTCTTTACTGAATGAGCGTCAGACAGCCGGAGCACAGAGAGGGAGACAATTAATACTCAGCGCAAAAACATTTATTGTGCTGAAATATTGTTGAATGTTAAATTTAGGTTTAAAAGACAACATGTAGTGCACATATTTATGGAGAGTAGGACCGTAAAGGGATAACAGTGTAATTATCTTAAATATAAATATCAGACGCTTCATAGCTGCCTTTTATATAAAGAAATGACAGTAAACGTGACTTTGATCAAAGTGAACGCGTTTTCCTGCAGAACATTCCTCTCACCTGTTGCTTAACACCTGTTGTTTGATTTTATTCCTCTTTATTATCTGTATTAGGCTGTTCTTGTCATTTTTAATGTAGAGATTTCACCTTTGTTCACTATGTACAGTGCTTAACAAATTAAAATTAATAAAATAAATGTATGTAAGGTTTTCAACAAATGATGTAAGGTCCAGACTAAGAGTACTGGCGATTACCAAAATCACGTTTTAGCTTTCTGTATTGGTTAGGCCTCCAATATGCATACGCTTTTTAGTAACAGAAGGCTATTTGTAATGCTGTAATTACTGCGGTTATCTATAACAAAAATAGTCAAGCGCTTTATATATTTTTATTCAAATATTTGTCTTTTCTATTTATTACGACTGGTGGTCTAATAAATTAACAACTGTGTTTTCATAGCTTTCAGTTGGCACTTTTGTTTGAAGGACATTGGGCAAAATGTGGCATAGTGTGATTTTTGTCAATAAAATAAAATAAAAAATGGATTTTTAAAGACAATTAATCGAAAAAATAATCAACCAAACTAATTGATTATCAAAATAATCATAAGTTGTAGCCCTACAGCTCACCACATTCACAATAGTTTATATTTACCTGAAAGTTTTCTGTTTTTAATTAGATGTAAAGTTTTGTTCAACAATTCAATGTTTTAAGACGCTGGGGATCAGCCTGTTATTAGACGCACTGACAGACTTTCACATGCACTTCGTCCTAAAGCTGGATTACGGCCGTGGTTAAATGCACTTGCATCTGCGAACACTTTTATACGAAATTGATGTACACCCAGATAGATGGAAATAGATCTGTGCATTATTAGTTTGAATGCAGCCTGTTAAAGCTGCCACTGATCTCATCAGTAAAAATCAAACGACAGTAATGATAAGGAAAAAAGAAAAACCTATAACTATTGTCTGTAAACTTTCGGGTACTTAAAGAACTCTTATTTTCAGTAAGCATTTGTTTTAAAAAGTAGCCTGCTTATATAATAAAGTTAATTTTGCACAAAATAAATTTGATCAAATGAATATGAAAAAATGTAGCCATGTTCAGTAATATTGAAAACTGAGAATGTGACACATCATGATGTTTAGTTGATAATTAAGAAGATTGTGAAGATTCTCAGCCCTACTTTTAAAATGGCAGTACTGACATACAGCCAGCGCACTTATACTATAAACAAAAAGCATAAAACCTGCAGTTTGACCTTTTGTTAAAATGTAAAGTTGTAAAGATGTATTTGCACAGCAGAATAAATTGGGGAAAAAATGTAGATCAAGCATCGTTTTGGAATGGGATCGTGAAGTGCCTGAAGATTCCCACCCCTAGTACTTACTGATGCTTTCAAGACTGCCACAAGTCATCTGAGCAGCTCACGTTTGTCCGTCTAGTTAACCTGATACTGGTGATTAATCAGCTGTAGAGTGGAATACATCACAGAAAATCAAACCCGTGCAAAGTATGAAAGCGTTGAGCGTGACACGCGACAGTGCTGTTAACTGGCCTGAAACTCATTATTGTTCACAGACTGACTAAATGTGCCTGGACTTTTGTTTTGCTGAAGGTCTGCATCAGTGCAGAAACAGCTGCTTCACATTATCAAACACTGCAGTTAAAAGCAAAAGGCTCCGAACAGCGATACGTTACAAATCGGATCGAAAGCGTTTGAAGGTGTTGCGAAGCACCAGGATGTGTGTCCTTGTGACCATGCGTCCCTGAGGCTCCAAATAAGATCCAGTGACTTTTATATAATGCTATTATGTAAAAATCTAAATAAAATAGTTTAATTTGCAACTGCAGTTGGTTGGACAAACACATTTAACATTTGTTCTGGAAACCTCCTGAAGCATTTCTGAATATTTACAAACCTTGTCATCGAGTGCAGCATAAGCAGCGGTGTGACTGATCGCCAATCATTCATTCGGAAATAAACAGCCTTCGGTCCGAACGTTACTGTGAGATGTTTGTTCTTTTTTAGACGTTTATTTTGCCAGTTGAAATCCCTCAAGGGGCTTGTTTCCAAAGTTTTAAGAGGCCCTGATGTGAGGGATGCTAACTGAAAGCCCCATCACAGCCTAGCAACAAATTCCACATTCATATGAGAGAACGGCAGAGGAAACGAGTCACAGAGAGGAGGAGGAAAAAAGATATTTAAGTCTCCATCATATTCTCATGTTTTGCTGAACGGCTGAAACATGCTTCATCCAGCCCAGCTTCTAATGTCGTACTGAGTGTTTGATTATGAAGTGTCATATAATCTAAAACACTTTGTTTCAATGCCAAAATCATTCATTTGCTATCTTAACTTTTGCTTTGTGTCTATAAAGTTCAAGAGCAGGCTGTAGAGTCACTGAAATAGTTCAGACAAAAATGAAAATGTGCTGAAAATGATCACCCTCAGATTGTTCAAGATGTAGATCAGTTTGTTTTGTTGATCAGAATTCAGGAATTGTGTCTCACCAGTGGATCCTCTGCAGTGAATGGGTGCCGTCAGAAGGAGAGTCCAAACAGCTGATAAAAACATCACAATAATCCACACCAGTCCAGTCCATCAGTTAACATCTTGAGAAGACAAAAGCCGAAACAAATCCATCATTAAGATGTTTTGAACTAAAGTGCGAGTCTATAATGGTCTGTTCTGAATCAGGAGAGAAGTCTGCACAGATCAAGCATCATTCAAAAGCCAAAACAGCTCTAAACAAACACGTGGCTGGTTTTTGATGGGAGATGGATTTTTAACTGGAGGAAGCATTATTATGGATTATGGATTTTAGCCAGAAGCAATTGTTTGAAGTCAAAAACATCTTAATGATGGATTTTTGTCTTCCAAACATGCAGCTTTTCACTTCACAAGATTTTAATTAGCAAAAATAACTATTATGTGCATTGAGTCAGTTTAACCTCACAGCTTTGTTTACAGTTCCTACAGTGACAAGAGACTGGCTTTTTTGTAGTGTTCACATCAGTCTGCTTTCTGTCTCTGTCCCAGATTTCTGACGTACTGTCCTGCCAAGCGGATCAGCGCTGACGAGGCACTTAAACACGAGTATTTCCGGGAGTCGCCGCTCCCCATCGAGCCCTCCATGTTCCCCACCTGGCCAGCCAAGAGCGAGCAGCAGCGGGTGAAGAGAGGAACCAGCCCGCGACCGCCGGAGGGAGGACAGGACTTCAGCCAGCTGGTACAGAAGCTCTTGAAGTCAACATTAAATCAAAACCAACTCTGTTGCCTTGAATACATGTTTCTGAATAATTCAGCATGCGAGTTATTATGAAGAACAAAACTAGATTCATATTGACCTGAAGCTTTTTTGAACTCTTTTAACCAAGAGGGGCCACTGTTCAGCTCTTTGTCTTCTCGTCTTTGTCTAGTTATTGTTTCTCATTCCCATCTTTCTGTTGTCCTCTTCAGGGTGATGATGATCTTAAAGAAACTGGCTTCCATCTGACCACTGCCAACCAGGGCGTCTCCAAAGTCGGTCCAGGATTCAGCTTGAAGTTCTAAGCTCCAGCACCGACGGGCTTTCTTTGCTAAAGTGTGACATGACGCTGAGACTGGTTTGAGAACGAGCGTCAGAGCAGTTCACTGAACCTCACTGGGACACACAGTACGAGGACCTCCATGAAGTTCAAGTGCTTTAAATTCCTCATGTTCATCTGAAGTATAACATGTTGGTTAGTTTTGCTTGGTTTTCTCGCTCTTTTGTTCAATCTGAAAACAAGCAGCAGATCAGCATTTTCAGACTACTTTTATTTTTTCTCTTTTGCCGTCGTAGTTAGGCGAAGGATGGTGAAAACCCATATGAATATTAAATAAAACTGTTTTAAAATGTGTACCATAGTCTGTCTAAATCCTAGATTGTGATTGGCTGGAAGGTGTGCATTTTATTTTCGCCCACCCAGAGAGCTGAAATGATGTACTGACTGGTGCTCATATCACCGATGGCATTGTGATTTTCTGATCACGTGCCACTTTAGGTGTGAATACGAGTTAATCAACCACTTCCCCCTCTTTTAGGGTGCTTTCACACCTGGCACTTTGTTTTGGAACCTGGCGCATTTTCCTCCATTAGCTCGGTTAGTTTTGGCATATGTGAACACGGCAATTGCACTCAGGTCTGTGCCAAAACGAGGTGGTCTCTGCTCGATTGAAAACTAACTCTAGAGCGGTTCAGTTGTAGTGAGAAAGCAATCCAATCCAATGAGCCAGACTATTTCACAATGCATAATAGGTAATTACAGTTCTGTGAAATGCAGTAGTTTTGTTGTTTTGCTAACACCTCTTAAAATGAACCTGTGAACGTCTGTGCCACATCTTTGCCATTCAAAATCAAAGAGCGCCTTTTTATTGTATGCCGTCTTGCTCTCTTTGTAGTAGGTGCATTTAAAAATGTTTTCCTGATGAATTCTGGACTCTTGCTCAAAATTATAAATTAATATAACAACAGCTACAAAAAAAATGCAACGATAAGCCCACAAAGCTGTTGTTGTTCCATCCTGACTGATGACAGCTGAGTGAGTTTACTGGCATGACTTGTATTAACACATTTAGTCCGTTTAGAAACTTTGCCGTGTGAAAGAGAACCGCACCAAGAATAAAAAAGCAACACTGTAATAATATTATTCCCTAATCAATCTATAGATGTGAAAGCATCCTTAGGGTGTCTTCACACTTTTCATGTTTGGTTCGATTAAAACAAACTCTGGCGCGATTGTTCTGTCAGTGCTTTTCAAGTGTGAACTCTGCCATCTGAACCCTGGTGCGCACCAAACAAGCGGACTTAGACCGCGAAAAAGATGGCTCTTGGTCCGCTTCCGAACTAACTTTGGTGCGGTTCAAATGAAATCTAAACGCAACATGGACCAAATACTTCTAAACATAAAGTAATGACAAGATGTGACGCTATGCAACGTGATTTTATGAAGGGAACAAGCACTGTATTCAAAACAAAACAAGCAGAGGGCAAATGTGGAGCATTGAAGAGGTAAATTGCCTTTTTATGAGCTCTTTGTGAGTTTGCAGGTGGTGAAAATAAAATCATATGAGCACGCTTAGTCCAGCAGACAGCATTAGGTGTATTCTACTTAAAGCAGCAATCAACAGGCCAATCAGTGAATGGGAACTTCAATAATATACACCCGCACCTTTACCTTTCGTTACGAGTGTTCGGTGAGTTCCATCATGAAATATACGTCATTCACCCTGACCAATCAGGTCGTGAACGTATGATTATGCCCTAAGGTTCAGTATCTTTAGGTTCACTTTTAAAAAATGCCAGTGCCAACGCTAAGCAGACCAGGGCCAAATGTATAATTTTCCTTTTTGGTCCAGACCAAACGAACCAAACTACAAGTTTGAACATACCTATAGTTTTAAACACTTTTCAGAGATCTTTTTCCAAAAATCATAGATTGATAACGCAACAATTCCAAGGTCTCTGGAACAGGTTTGGATAAGTGATATTAATGTTCTCTGTGGTTGAGTGAGCTGTCCGGAGGCGGTGATTTCTTCCACTGGTTGTGCTGGTAACAGTTTAGTGGGGGAAGGAGCAGCAATCCATTTCAGCCTTGAACACAAAGTGCTGTAAGATACTGAAGTCCTGGGGTCCGTTCTTCGTACCTCGCTTACTACATCCAAGATCAAATGACACATCTAAGATCAAATCATCGCGCTAACTATGAGCTCGCTATTCCGGTTCTCCGAACGCACCTGTTGTTGATGATTAGTATAGCTGGATGAAGTTATTTGAGATCACTGGGTGGCTTAAAAGGGGGTACGTATCGATAGTAGAAACATTGATCGGCAACTCTTTGATTGGTCGGCGAACATGACGAAGGAGCACGCTCAGTATTTTTCTGCAGCAGAGCAAGAACTCTTGATTGAGGGATTTCAGGAGTTTCAGAGTTTATTTAAAACGCAAGGGAACACTGCAAAGGCTGGAAAAGCAAGGAGAGAGGGCTGGCAAAAAGTTGTGAACACATTAAATGCGTTAATGCTGCCCATGTTACATGTTTTTTCCTTGATATGTTATTTTATTTATTTTTTTATTTTTTTATACACTACCGTTCAAAAGTTAGGGGTCAGTAAGACTTGTAATAGTCTTTAAAGAAGTTTCTTATGCTCATCAAGACTGCATTTATTTAATTAAAAATACAGAAAAAAACAGTAATATTGCAAATTGTTTTTACAAAATAAAATAATGTTTTTGTTTTTTTAATATATTTTAACATACTTTGAAATAGAATTTATTCCTGTGATGAAAAGCTGAATTTTTATCAGCTGTTACTCCAGTCTTAAGTGTCACACGATCCTTCAGGAATCATTCTAATATGCTGATTTATTATTAGAATGATCAATGTTGGATAATATCAACAGTTGTGCTGCCAAATATTTTTTGGAACCTGTCATATATATACACTTTCTTGCAAGATACTTTTCTTTTCCCACGTGAGTCAGTCCGCGTCAGTCGTGCTCTTTAACCAATCAGATGTGACCTCGCCATTTCAACCAATCATAACCCGCCAGGAGCGCAGCCTAAATCCTGTTTACATGAAATAAACCTGCTCCAGAGGAGGTTTAAGCTTGCAGAGCTGTTGCTATGACAGCAAGTCCAGGATGAGCTTCGAAGAACCAAACAATCCAAGATCATGCCAAATCGTCAACAATCAAATCCAGCTAACTTAGTTAGCGAGGTACGAAGAACGGACCCCTGGAGCACCAAAGAGTCCTAAAATCTGAAATGCAGATTTGGCCCTGGAGTAGGTGTAGAAGGTCCTTAATCTGAAACATGTAGAAGATACCTTGAAGTACCTTGAATTGAAGGTTTACTCATTGGAGCTTAATCTTTATGTTTTCTGCCTATCTAGGCCAGAGACTCAGGACTTGTTGACCCAGGCTGTGCTGTATCTGGTGTTGTCTACCTGGATGTAGGTATCTGTTAATTTCTCACAGGCTGTAGGCTCAGGGTATGGTCATCTATCCTTTCAGCCAGTGTAGAGAAAAAAGTTGCGATGTAGGCACTTTTGGGATCGTTAAAAACCAGTCTATAAATGACAAGGCCTGGACAACAAAGATTGTGCAGCACGCTCCGTTAGGAATGGCCTGATCTTACTGATGTTGTGTGACGCAAACCTGTGATTAAAATGCCTTGTCAGGGTCAGCTGGTCATCAGATTACTCCAAGATCTCTGACTGAACTTGATGGGGTAATTGTTGCTGAACCTCGCTGGATGGTGTAGAGTTGGAGTGGCAGGGAAAACAAGAAGCTTGGTCTTTGCCAGGTTTAGTTGTAGGTGATGATCTTTCATGCACGCTGAGATGTCCTCCAGGAAGCCTGAGATCCGTGCAGCTACCATTGGATCTTTTGGTTGAAATGAAAGATAGAGCTGTGTCTCATCAGCATAGCAATGGTAGGAGAAGCCATGTTCCTGTATGATGGGACCCAGTGATGTAGTGTATATGGAGAAGAGCAGGGGTCCTAGAACTGATCCCTGAGGAACACCAGTGACCAGTTGATGAGTTTTAAATACCTCCCCTCCCCAGGACACTCTGAAAGACCCACCAATGAGGATTCAAACCAGTGAAGTGGAGTACCTGTGATGCCTAGTGATGAAAGGGTGGACAGAAGGATCTGATGGTCGATGATGTTGAAAGCTGCAGACAATCATCAGGGCTTCAGTGACTGACAGTAATGGCGTCTCTGTGACTGGTTAACATCCAGACTGGTTAACAAACAACTTGTTCAAGTGTTTTAGCTATGAATAGGAGAAGAGACACAGGTCTGTAACCTTCTACTTTCGAAGAGTTTAGTGTGGGTTTTTGAGCAGTGGGGTTACCTGAGCTTTCTTAAAAGCGTTGGGGAAATGGAAGAGATTTCTTGCAGGCAGAAGGTATGAGGGGATTGCGTCTAGAGGTGGTAGGATGAAGTTGAGAGGTTTAGGTACTTCTGCATCTTAAAGGACAGGGATAATTGTTGGCTTTGGATGTGGTTGTTCTGAGCTCTTGGATGTGTGATGCTGAAAACCTGACCTTTTGATTTGTACAATTTTCTCTCTGCAGCCCTAAGCTTGGATCGATGTTCGCACAGAACATCAGATAACCAAGAGTTACGCTGTGGCCTGGACGAAAGAGAGGGCAGGTATTGTCTAGACAGGATGTTAAAGTAGAGCATAAAGTGTCTGTGGCAGTATTCACATCCATTGATGAGAACTGGGGTTGGATAGGGAAAAAGGATGACTCAACAGAGAGTTTTCGTCTGAATGAAACCGGCAGAGCGGTTGGTGGAACACAAGGAAGGTGTAAATTAAACATAATAAAGAAATCATAGCACTTGAGCCTCATGGACTACCTTTGTTTTGTTTAGGTTTGAAACTTTTATGGTTTTTGTTCTGACAGACCCAGTCTCTCTTCACTTTCAGTATATTCACGAGCAGCCCGCATATTCATCAAATATCCTGCACTGTGTGTCCTATGGGTTTGAAACAACATAGCAGAATTGTCTTTTTGTGTATTAATTTTTCTGAAGTGAAAACTCCACTTGCTCCTCACATTATATAAGGTCTCTAATCGTTTGTTTCCAGCTGTAAAAGGGGAATTCAGGAGTGAGCCATCTACCCTCATGACCATTTGTTTTCCACTAGCCTTTCCACTCTTTAAATTGCTGCCATGTCTACAAGATTCCAAATAAATTCTTTGCGGCATATAATGCGAGCCAGTGTGCTGACGGGTGGCATCTTACACGAGGTGAAAATTAAAATCAGAATATGTTTGGTTTAGAAATGAATCGAAACTGTCAGTATTTGGTACAGTTGATTATTTTGTCTGAAAAGAAAATACTGGCCATGTTGGTCAGCTGTGTAATAAAGAGAAGACACTTGGATACACTACAACATACAGTTTTAAGATTAAATGAAAAAATTAATCATGAATCATCAGGTTTTTAATGCCAACTCTAATTCTGTGGTCATTAAACCAAAACGGACACAAAATTGAAGGCATTCATGTCATTCTGAATTAACAAGAGTCTTCAAATGACAGAATAAATTGTTTTATTTGGCAAAAAAAGAATTGTATTTACAACACACATAAGTAAAAACCCTGATATTAAAACATTTGGCAATGTGTACATATGAACTGACATGAATATGTGCCCAAGTGAGTGATGTTCCACAGTACTGTGAAGAACTTTAACCCTGATCCCGTGGTTTCCTCAATGCTACAGTTATCCTGAGACGAGTGGCGTCAGAACCTTCCCTTCCGATCAGGAGACAGGCATGAGAGGATGCTGCTGTGGATCTGGTCTGAGCTAATGTTCTGCGTATAATTCGTGCTCTAGGAACATCTCGGGTCCTCAGAAGCGCACTCGTACTCTCCAAGAGTATGTGGTCAGCACCTTGTTCTTCTTCCTCACGATGCAGGTGTATGTGCCCTCATTGATGGCATTAGCCACAATTGTGATGTGGTCATCCTTCAGGGAAAGGTAGCCGGGATGAGAGAATTCCAGAAGCTCGCCGTCTTTATACCAACTACCAGAGCAAGAGAATGCTTCAGGTTAGGACATTTCTAGCAAACACAAATCTTAAATATGCTTCGAAACATTTTCCCTCTGAAAAACATGTCATTTTCAAACTAATCTTCAGAACTGACATTACATACAGAGCCTGCAAAAAGACTTCATGTTTGTTTTACAGCATTGAATTAAGAGATTGACAGAAAATGACCCTTGGAGGAACACTAACAGTTCACATTTTCAACTCATGATCTTGTAAGTAGAGACAACAGTGTTTCTCAACCCTGGTCCTGGGCACCCCCCCAGCACTACACATTTTGTATGTCTTCCTTATCTGACACACCCATTTCAGGTCCTGGAGATGTTTTTTTTAATTGGCTGATGAGTGCAATCAGGTGTGCTTGATTAGGGAGACACACAAAATGTGCAGTGTTGGGGTGCCCAGGACCAGGGTTGAGAAACACTGCTCTACAACCTGAAATGTATTGGTCATATATGGGTGACATCCATTATTAGTAGTTAGTTAGACGTAGACAACTCTGCAATGCACAAACATTTATGCCCTTGAAAAACACAATATCGTCAAACAGGCACACAGAGTTTTGTTCCGTTCAGCCTCCATTGATAGGTGTTCAAACTTCGTCTGCCAATGGCAGGCATGTTTTTTTCGAGATACGTAAATGTCCTTATAGGCATTTGGACCAAAACCATGCACAGTGATTTCCTCGATGGGATAAGCAGTGGCGTAGGTATAGCCATTTTTATGTTTTTTCCCCCTCTTATAGTGCCACCAAGCCCTGCAATTTTTTTCCTGCGACCTCAGATTGAGCACTTACACAAGTTTGTTGAAGATATCTCATTCCGTTCAGGAGTTACAGGCGTTTTACTAAAAGTTTCCCTGCACCTTTAGAACGTTTTGGCGTCCCTTTATGATGGTGAGTTAAAAGTTAGACTTTATTTTTTTATAATTATTGATATTCACGCTCTAGAGAATCTCTCGGGACTAGTTTGCAAAAGTAGGTTTTTCAAAAAATCCAAAATACCCGAAAATTTTGCCATGCTCAAGGTGTGCATTTTGTCTGGCGTGAGCCAAGGATTCATTCATAAGACACTTGAGTGACTGACAGTTTAGGAGTTTGAGCGATTTCATACTTTTGATCGCTGTAGAGCCCCATCAAGCCAATTGGGGCGAGCCTTGGTGAGGTTGTTGGTGGTATGAGTACTACCATCCCTCCAAGATACAAGTCTCTACAACTTACGATTTGGTCTGCAAGATAAATTTTATGTGGAGATCGCTGATCCGTCACTATTCTAACAATAGGGTTTCAGTGCTACGCACAGTGGTGTCTGATCCTACTCCTAAAGGGCCAATGTCCTGTAGAGTTTAGCTCCAACCAGCGCCAACACACTTCTAATGAGTCTGAAGACCTTGATTTGCTGCTTCCAGTGTGTTAGTTTAGGATTAGAGCTGAACTTGGCAGGACAGTGGCCAGGAACCAGGTTGGAAACCCCTGTTATAAGGGTTTTCCGTACAACCTCACCTGCCTCTCCTAGGATAAAACAGAATTCTAAGATAGGATGTTCCTGTAATAATCTGCATTTAAACGCATGACCTCCTTGACTTCTACCTGAGCAAGATGACTTAGGGAAAAAATTGCAGTGGTCAGCTGCACAGTTGATCAATCAGGGCAGGAACTGCATCTATAGTACCAAATAATGACTTTAAAAAGGGTCACACATTGGACGAAAAGCACAGCAATGTTCTACGTCTTTATAATTAAAACATTGTTTTTTTGTAGTTTTACAGACACTGGTGACACCACTCTGCATCTGTCCCCTGGCACCCAGATGTGGCTCAGGTCACGGTTCAGAATCTTGACGCACCACAGAGCGCCATTAACATAGTTTTCCATTAAATCACATTATAGTTGTCCCAAATTATTCTTCATGTACATAATGACTTTACCCTATTCTAGAAAATCATGTATTGCACATTTTTCAGGAAAATGTGTCGTTCTGTGGCTTGGATAAAGTCTGTTTTTAACACCGAACTTTGGTTATTCTTGATGTGAACTTTTGTCTGTTTAGTGATTGGATTAACTAAACGTAACGTGTGTGAAACCTGTGAGTTGTCCCAGCTGTGGTGTGGCTCTTTAAGGTGAAATCCTCTGTGCTTCAATGTTGTAGAACAATAAAACATGAAAACCATCAAGGGGCAAATACTTTTTGCAGGCACTGTAAGAAACTGCTTTTCAAAATTAGCATGGGTATGGAAACCAGTCAGAGTTATTATAGCATTCAGTTTGTAGAAAAGCAAGAACTCACTAGATTTTGCCTTTCTTGGCTGCTATCTTCTTACCACAGCGGAAGGTGAGGTTCTTTCCCTCCACTACAAACTTGTGTTTTGTCCGCGGGGGAGTTGGGGTTGGCGGGGCAGTGGGAAATGGGAATTCTGTTTGAAAATCAGATTGCACAACTGGTTATTTGTCCAGAACATAATGGCAGCTAGCAGTGAAATGAACTAGCATCTCTATTCTTAGACCTACTACATTTTTGGAGTGGCACCATTGCTGAAGTCTATCATGTTGCTATGTACTGTAGCCTAGGAAATCAGAAATTTCTCCACAAAATCACCATACATCTAAAACACCACGTTTGAGTTTTTATATTCTGTTAGGTTTAAGGATAAGGGTGCACCAATTAAATATCACATGCTTATTTGTGATCATTAATGCGTTGAGCATATCCATCTGTACTCACGGTCAATGGAGTATACTTTAAAAGGCACAGAGGAAACAAAGAGGAACAGAGTAAACAAAGTATATTTGATTGTTAAAACTGTACTACTCCCTGAAACAACTCTTTCTCTCTGGAAAACCTAATCGAATATAATCTAAATATAATCTCAACCCAGGTTCAATGGAAATATGTGTGTGTGGCAACAAGCACACAGCACAGATCACATGAGCTACCGAGCAAACCTAGAAAACCCATATATATATAAAGCTGTGTATGTGATGCTAACCTTCAAAAGTATCAGTTTTCAAATCTCAAATCTTCAAGTTGTTTTTGAAGTTATTCAAGGTTACACTTTAATCAAATTAACTCTGGCCCTGTAAATCATACTTCATATGAAAAGGAATAAAAGTTGTCAGAGTTTTACTGCCTCTAGGGTTCATTTTAACTGGAAACTGCAGCAATTTATACACATAGAAGAAATGTAGGTTGAGGCACGTATTTCCAATTAGCCTGGATAGCACAATCTCCAGGCCTTCATTGGTTTGGGTGCAGCCAGGAACTTTGTGGGCTTTGCCAGAAAAAGGAAAAAGGTAAGGACGAGACACGTGGCCAAGTATGGTGTCCTTTGCTCATAATTTTTGCTCTGCATTTAACCCATCGAAGTGCACACACACAGCAGCAACTAGTGAACACACACTGTGAACACACACCCAGAGCAGTTGGCAGCCAAATTTACTGCGGTACCCTGGTAGCAGTTGAGGTGGAAGAGAGCGCAGGTTATTCACTCCCCCCACCTACAATCCCTGCCGGTACAGAGACTCTAACCCACGACCTTCGGGTTACAAGCCTATAGGCTCTCGTGGCCTAATGGTTAGAGAGTTGGACTTGTAACCCGAAGGTTGTGGGTTTGAGTTTCAGGTCCGGCAGGGATTGTAGGTGTGGGAAGTAAATGATCAGCCCAGAGCAGTGGGCAGCCATAATGTTGATCATTCATTTCCCCCACCTACAATCCCTGCTGGGTGTGCGTGTTCACTGTCCTTTCCTTTCCTTCCTCTCTAAACATTAGGGCCCGACTGCCCCTACAAAGGATAGGTTGTAAACCCACACCTCCAGGGGAGACTGCAAGGAGCAGCTGAAAGCTTCATCAAAGCTACCTCTGAGCATAAATGTTGGATGGGATGCCCCTAAGAAAAGGAAAGGATGTGACGTGTGGCCAAGAATGGTGACCCATACTTGGAATTTGTAATATGGAATACTCTGCATTTAACCCATCCAAGTGCACTCACGCCCGGGGAGCAGTTGGGAGTTCGGTGCCTTACTCAAAGGACTCACCTCAGTCGTGGTATTAAGGGTGGAGAGCACTGTACATTCACTCCCCCCAACGACAATCCCTGCCGGACCTGAGACTCAAACCCGCAACCTTCGGGTTACTAGTTTGACTCTAACGGACTCTCTAATCATTAGGCCACAACTGCCCTCATAGACCACTAGGCCACCATAAAGAAAAAAATCATCTTTTTCCCAATTAATTAGCTGACCTGAGTACACCCTTAGATGACACCGATTAATTGGTCCTCTGGATCTGGGACTAGATGAAGCTCTGATTGTTTTTGATTGATTGATTGATTGATTGACTTTATTAATCCCACACTGGGGAAATTCCTTTGAAACAGCAGCAATTTGCAAGACAATAATTAACGAGATCCATAGGATCGACAAATATAACAATATAACAATATTGTTATGCTTCTTGTCCCTCTGCCACCCTCTCAAACTACTGCCTGTTAATCCTAAACCACTACGTTCTCTTCAGAGTTGTCACCTGCTTATCCAGAGTTGCTAGCCTCTTCCAAAGTGCAGTGACTTTCCACCTGATAGACCAGGGGTAGCCAACCCTGCTCATGGGGGGCTACTATCCTGCAGGGGTTAGCTCCAAACCTAATCAAACACAGCTGAACATCTGTCTAAGGTGTTTAGGATTACTTAAAGATAATAGGCTAATATGTTAGAGCATGGTTGGAACAGAAGTCTGCAGGAAGATCTGCTTGTTATGCTTCTTGTCCCTCTGCCACCCTCTCAAACTACTGCCTGTTAATCCTAAACCACTACATTCTCTTCAGAGTTGTCACCTGCTTATCCAGAGTTGCTAGCCTCTTCCAAAGTGCAGTGACTTTCCACCTGATAGACCAGGGGTAGCCAACCCTGCTCATGGGGGGCTACTATCCTGCAGGGGTTAGCTCCAAACCTAATCAAACACAGCTGAACATCTGTCTAAGGTGTTTAGGATTACTTAAAGATATTAGGCTAATATGTTAGAGCATGGTTGGAACAGAAGTCTGCAGGAAGATCTGCTTTAGACCTTATGAGTGTACTATTAAGTTGCTTGGAACCTGTCCTTTTTGCACTTTCTGCTCCAGAGAGAACCACTTCGGGGAAGTAAATCAGTGCAGTCATTAACATTGGGATTATTTGTCCCTTATCATTGGTTTCTTCTTTAGAGAAAAAAGGATGGCAGTCTTATCCCAGTCTCATCAAGTTAAAGGACTCATGCCCATAATGGTAATAAATCGAACTGGATTTCTAGAACACCTTGTGCCTTCACAAGACTGCCTTCAACACCCCTACTGACCATTATGAATGCCAAATAATGCCCATCAGGCTGGTTAGTACCTCCTCTCTGTCAAACAGGTCCAACCCTATCCAAGGTTCTGCCCATTTTCTGAAAACAGTTTCTTAGTAACTAGCACCATTTGCAAAAGCCCTCACTAATCAAACTGCGAAGAACCCTTTAGGAAGTTTCTATTTAAACAGCTAAAGCAGCAATTGAGTTCCACACCCATGCTGACCTTCCCGGATCCTTAATTGCCCTGAGGATGTAAATGCCTCAGACTTAGGGTGTGGATCGGTTTTGCCTCTTCTCAAATTTGGCACTTGAAGAAAGAAGACTCTGGTCTTTACAGTTGGAGTCAGAGTTAACTTCCATATTTTGAAATGCTTTCAGTTCTTTCATTGAAGAATCCATCAACCTGTCATCTAGTTTTCACCCTCAATCTAATGGTCAAAAAGAAAGAGTTAACCATTAGAAGCCCCTCAGATGCTTGGTCTGTAAGAACCAGATTTCATGGAGCTCATGTCTGATTTAGGTACAGTTCGATAAGACCATCGTTTTATTTCTCTGTAGAAATTTCTTCCTTTGAATGCTTGTTTAGGTTCCTTCTTTCTTCTGGAGCTAGAGTCTGGGGTCTTTGTAGCATCTACAGCACAACTGGTCCAGAGATGCCAACTTGCCAGGACAAGTGCAAAGAAAGTCCTACTATATATGGATACTCTTAACAGGAATAGCCACTACTCTCTCCAGACTAGAATATTCGGTTCTCAGCAAGGGATCTCCTAGTTTCTGTTGAGTCTCAGATACTGGCCTCTCATTTCATTGGTCCCATCAAGATCTTCTGAAAGATTAACGTTGTTTCTTACTGGCTCCTGCTGCCCAGATCAATGTGCATTCATCCCATCTCTCATATCATGTCTCTTGTCCCTCTGTCTCCAATCCCTACCCTATGTGCCACACATCATCAGCGATCTACCAACATATGCTGTTCATTGTCCGACTGCTCTATGAAAAAGCCCAGTATCTCTTCCACAAACTGTGGTTCAAAGCCATTTCTATGAGAAGTGTTGCTGTATGACTTCACCCTGAACAGACCGTTCCGGTTTTCTAGTTTAGTTGGCAATCAAACATCATTGTTTTCACTTGTGTTTTTCTCTAATTATTTTTAACCTAGTCAATATGTTGGTGTTCAGTCTTGAGCCTTCCTTGTTTGTTAGCCAGCTTCTGTGAACATTTAGTACTCTTTGTTAAATCTTTAAGCCATTTTTTATATCATTTGACTGAATTCCACAGTCAAGAAATTCACAATATATTAATTTCATACTTAATGTGTACTTGGGTCTATCTCTCTCTTGCTATTCCCAGTAGTTCAGCGGTTGAGCACCATCCTGTCTGGAAGATTAGGATTTGATTCCTACCTAGAGCACTTATCATAAAAACCCATTCCACACCAGTTTTTTGTGAACTTGTTTGTTGAAAACATCCAAGACATTTCACACAACATAAGTAAACAATTTTAGGCCCTGATTCAGAGCATATTTTGCAGAGATTTCCGCCCCTTTTTATTTAGTAATTCCTGGTCTGAATAACAGGTCTCTTACCATAGCAGAAGTCACAGCTGGAAGGACAGTGTTTCTGCATGAGTATCCTCTTGCTGTCACAATAACCCTTCCTTGCCCAAGCAGGACAGATAAATAATCGATCCAAACATCCTGCAGTGATATGGACAGGAAACAGGAAATGAGAAGGTGTTAGGGAATTGTAGAAATGCAAAAGGAATACTCCAGTTATTTTCAGTGTTTATTTGTGCTAATGAGTTAAATACCATAGAGTCGATGTAAGCCCCAAACCTCATCTTGAGTGATGAGTTTGCGGCCTGTCAGTGTGGCATTGAGGTGCATTAAAGCCTTGGGATTCTGGGAATGCATCAAACCCAGTACATGACCGATCTCATGAGCCGCCACATGAACTAGATCTGTCAGCCACACTCCTGCAAACAACGACAATCACAGGCAGCACAGTTGCAGAAATCATGACTCTGAATAGATCACTAAACAAAATAATATGCAGTTTACTAGAGGTTCTAATATAATGTTAATTGCTGCAGTGCTTTTTAACAAATATTTCTGTCATGACAATTCTTGGAAAAGTTTAGCATGGCAATGGATATGACAATGTTAATGTATTTGGTCTTTGGTGGAATAGATCTGCTACGCTGCTGCTGCTGTTGGTTATTGCTGTTGTAGATTATTGCTGCAAGCGAGTACAGAACTTGCTACTGCCAAAGCATATGGCGATACGGTGCTGTGAGTATTTAAGACATACTGCTGCTGCACAAATAGCATAAAATAACCCATAGCAGATCCATACAGGTGGAGCTGGGGAAATGGAGGGTTTCAGAGGAACTCTAAAAGCATGCTGTGAAATGTCTAAGTGAATGCTATCAGCCATTTAAATAGCTGCAAGCTGCAAGCTCGTTGGTTGCATATGCAACATGAACCAATCAGCTTGTGCCAAGTCATATAACGCTGTGATATCATCAGTTACATTAACAACCCGTCAGCCTGCATCATCTAGAGTTTCATGGCAGAACTAAGTATTTCATTCATTTAAGCCTTTTTTTGTTTGAATTAATGATTCAATGACATGTTGAATGACTTCTGAAAACGTGTTGACTTTCAGAAGGTGATTTAATCTATTTGATCACTACCATCAGACATCGGTCTTTATATCTGTTTTAAAACTTTAATAAACTTAATTGTTTAAAAGATGTAACTGAAATAACTGTGCTGTTGTTTGTAAAACATACTGTTTTATACTCTTGCTTACTCTTACTGCACTTGATGAAATTACAAATGACTTGCTTCTTGTGTCAGATCAAGGCTGCATCTTATTACTTGTTTTACTTGATCTTAGTGCTGCGTTTGATACTACAGATCATGACATACTTATAGACTGATTACAAAACTATATGGGTATTCAAGTACAGACTTTAATATGGTTTAGATTCTACCTGTCCGATCGCTACCACTTTGTCTATTTAAATGGGGAACCGTCTCAATTAATGCCAGTAAAGTATGGAGTGCCACAAGGATCTGCCTTAGACCCTCTGATATTTTCAATAAACATGCTGCCCCTTGGTAATATTATTAGAAAATATAGGATTAGTTTCCATTGCTGATGATACTTAACTATATATTTCAACAAGACCAGATGAAACTTAAAAATGATGTGTATATATATATATATATATTTAATATACATGCCTTTATTCCAGCTAAAGCGCATGTTTCCCAGAATCCAGTACTCGTCGTCATCAAAGTGGATCTCTCCAGTCTGAGGGAAGAAGGCGTGGGCCAGTTCTCCGGTGATGCCGTCGAAACAGTGGTGCAGGTAGGACTGCAGACAGTCGGTGTGGTTTCCAGAGTAGAACCCTGATGAAAGTCAACCAACCAATATGATTCAAAGATTTGAATAGTACATCCTCTCCTGTATGCACTATACTAAATTCCAAAAACAAACAAACATGTACTTGATACCGATTTTGATGTCTGACTCTTGATCAGATGGGACCTCACGAAAACTGAAGGGTGAGACATCGCTCCACATATTGAAGGCCTTGGCTATGCCTCTCCTTGTGTCACTGGCATTTAAAAGATTCCTTGGAAATGACAGCAGTCTGCACACAAACACGATGTGGACAAGATTACAAACATTTTCATTTATACCCAGAGGATAAATGATTCTGTCACCATCTACTCTTGTTGTTCCAAACTTAAGTGAATCACAAAAGAAGAGAGAACAAAGATGTATACCAGATCAGGATATGCAAGACCCCAACGACAAATTAATGGCACATAGTATGAGCAGAAGCAAACAAATACTGTCCTCTTTGTCCTTTGGATACATGAAATCCTAGATCTTCCTGACACATGCAAACACGGAAAGACTGTAAATAGGTCATGAAATATCAACTAAGCAGAAGCTGTGTGGGACTTTACAGGTTTCAAACTGATCTGTGATATCAGACAAATATGGTACAAAAAGGATTCTTACTTGTAAGTCAGCTTAAATTTGTCCCACTTGAGTTTCTCTGGAGTGAGCGTGTAGCGTTTGTTTCTGGAAAGGTGAAGCACATGGGAGCGGGCGTCTTTATGAATTCCAATGATTAAAACACCAGACATGAGAGCTTCTTCCTTGGACAAAAAAATCTCAGATTAGATTAGATTGATCTGTGAGCAGGATTTTCCATGAACGTCTGTGCCACGTTTGCTCCTAAAAGTCCACTTGTGAGGTGCTTTCAAGTGCGATTTGCTCTAATAAACGGCTTGCTAAGCCAGGAACACATCTTGTATTGATTAGTCTGGAGTGAAAGGAGCGCAGTCAGAGAGGAAAGTTCACTTCAGTTATTAAGTCTGACTTGTTGGGCTTCTCTTCTCATCTTTCAGCCAGACTACTCCACTCTGTGATGTAAGACAATTATTTCGTGCTCTTTACAGAACAGTGCAGGCACAGCACTGCAATACATTTACATCAATTACAGTAGCACATTAATTCACTAATGCACATGCAGAATTCATAGTTTAAAACGTTCAAACCTGCTATTTTGTTTTCATTAGGGATGCACATTTTCTTTTCATACTTGTTTCAAAATACAAGATCATTGCCATATGTGAAAATAAGAACTTTTGGTTTAATCACCAAAACACAACAGGATGTTTCAGTGGGACATATCAAATAAATGCAATTTCATGAATACAATCAACACTTCCTTTGCAAGCAGTTGATGAAAAGAAATAAAGTACTCAACTAAAGACTGTTCCTAGTGCTAGTTTGTAACAGGCAGTACTTAGACAGTAATTTAGCAGAAGGGGTCAAATTCATCCTAGAGAGGTTACGAGATTACAATTTTTGATCACTTTAGCAGAAAACATCCACTAAAAGACAACTATATTGAAGGTCTCAAAGCCAATAGCCACAAAAATCCACTTTTGATTTCATAAGAATATGCACTGTAATGAATTGGCAGGAAGATGTATGTCTATGGGGAAAAAAGACACAAAAAAAATTAAAACATGTCCTTTACTAGCCATAAAAAAATCGCCTCATTTTTATATTGTAATCCCAGAAGCTATTTGGCCTAAATTTGAACTCAGAAGTTGATGTTGAGAGTGCTCTCTGGGTTTCATAAAGCTGTCCAAATTTTTTCACTTCGCTGGTAATCTGACCTTAAACTAGTGTCTGAAACAGACACATTAAGCAGACATTCACAGACACATACACAAACACAGCAGAGAGCCAAAGAGTCTCTGGGTTAGACATCTACAGTGTTTGCATAAAGCTTGGCTCCTTTTCGCTTCACGCAGAGCGTACAATCGTCCCAAGTGTACGACTGCGCGCACTAACACGGAGGGTTTTCTATACGGGCTGGAACGTCCTTTACTGAATTTTATCTCAAACTTCTGGAGAAGAGTCAAGTGTTGATAGAGCGCCAGAGTGTTTTAAAAAGTAAAAAGCTTGCAGACTCCACTTGCAAGCGCTGATATGAGCGGTAAAGTCAAGATAGTTATAACTAGAGGAGATATTTTGGTCCGACAGGGCAGAGGGGACATTCCTGAACAGATTCGCTCTTAGACCAGTCTCTCTAGCCTGCCTTTATATCACATGCATTTACAAGCAGACGCGGTTTTTTTAATCTGCACTCTTGGCAAGCAGGACTTCCATTCTTTTCCAGTGGAAAATAATTGAAAATGGAAAAACGTATTTTAGGTCCAAAATAAGTTGACGGAGTGGAACTCCCAAATGACAGTGTTTTGGGGCGATCAGCTTGCCGCCTAGATTAATCATACAATGTGTGTTCGGCTACCCTTGAACTCGTGATGTAAAGGAGTTTGAGAACTGAGTAGGGTCTCTTTGCAGGGTTCTTGAGTCGGCCAAAGCAGACAGTCACAGGAAAGTGTATTTCGATATCCCCAGAACCCACAATGGGTCATGTGCATTTCAAGAAACATGTGAAGCTAATTCAAGGGTGAGTTTTCCAGAATACATGAGTATTACTGCTCAGTACTATTGTAATAATACATACAAGCCTTTGCGAACTGTAGACTCTTAGAGTCTTCAAAAACTTGATAGAAATTCTTTCAATGCCATTTCAAAGGCGTCACTAAATATACAACTTAGCTTTTTAGTAGGACATGATTTGGAGCCACATTATTTGCCCAAGTCTGAGGTTAGGTGTTGGTTGCCAATGTCAATGTCAGCTGGAATTCATGCAACTTTCTGCAGCTGGCACACAGAGCCTTGCAGGTTTGTTCACCCGGTCCATTTCAGTCACTCGTGGTTGGTACTTCAAAGGGTTTCTGAGACAAACGAAGGTGGCGGTTTAGTGCACAAGCACCTGTTGGATCATAGATAAGCCAGCAGCTGCATTTCCTCCAGGGGTGGGTATTTTTATGCACTTCACGATCCGATCCGATCCGATTCTGATTCTGGGAGTCACAATCCGATTCCAAAACGATTCTTGATCTACAATTTTTCCACAATTAATTATTCTGCTGTGTAAATACATCTTTACCACTTTACACTTTAACAAAATGTAAAATTGCTGTTTCTATGCTTTTTGTTTTTAATCGTAATCGCTGTTTGTCAGTACTGCCATCTTAAAAGTAGTGCTGTGAATCTTCTTAAAAATAAGTTTTTTTTAATTATCAACTAAATATCATGATGCGTCACATTCTCATTTTCAATATTACTGCACATGGCTACATTTTCATATACATTTTATATAAAAATTTATTTTGTGTAAAATGTACTTTTTTATATAAGCAGGCTACTTTTCTAAAACAATTACTTAATTTAAAATAAGTATTCTTTAAGTAGTAGTTTAGTAGTTTACACACAATTGTTATCGTTTTTTTCTTTTTTCCTCAGCATTATTGCCGTTTGATTATTACTGACAGTGGCAGCTTTAATAGACTGCAATCAAACTAATGCACAGATCTATTTCCATATATCAGATGTTTTGTCCTGCTCTAAAAACATAACTGAATGTGTGTACATCAATTTCGTATAAAAGTATTCGAAAATGCAAGTGCATTTAACCACATCCACAACTGAGCTTTAGGACGGACAATCCCAAGCGCACGTTAAAGTCTGTCAGTGGGTGAGTTTGGTGCATTTAATAGTAATGCATTCCAAATAGCATTAATGAAAGCATATCTAAAGTAAACACGACAGGTGACAGCACACACTGTCAGTCAATGCGCACGTGTCTCAGTGCAAATTCTGTGCAATGAAGCCCGCCGCGTCTCTAGCGCACACGCGAATCGATTTAGAATCGTTGAAGAGAGAATCGCGATGCATTGGAGAATCGATTTTTTCTCCCACCATTAATTTCCACTAAGCTCTGTTGGTATTCATCTACCAAACTGCTCTCATGATGAAAACGATGTAAAATACATCCCACCATGTGCGTTTCATGATATATTCAATGTGAAATGTCCACTGGGTGATGCTAAAAGAATATTTGTTTTTTTCCTGAAACAGATGAAAGTATATATGGTACGTTTTATGTGACGTTGGTTTTGTACGTGTCACCACAGTTCTGGCTTGAAATGTCCGTTGAGTGGAGCTTTACCTCTAATGCTCCGTGACGTTTTAAAACAACACAGATAGCACACGTACGTCTGCAAGATGTCTGTTAAAGATCACTTGATCTGGAAAGCATCTGCTCTGTACAAACATCTGGCAGACGTCTGTAAGATGTCAGTTTTGCATGCATTCTAATTCATAAACATCTTAATCTAATCTAATAGACGTATTGCAGGTGAGCAAACATTCTAAAAAATATGTCTTTTAGATGTAAATGCAGACATCAAACAGACATGATGTATGTGTGCTATCAGGGAATGTACTATCTGCACTAAACCTAACCCTGATAGCACACGTACATCTCAGAGACGTCATTTGATGTCTGCATTTACATCTGGAAGTAGGGTTGGGTATCGTTTGAATTTTATCGATTTCGATTCTTTTCGATTCCCAGTTTCGATTCCAGTTTAGCAAAACAACAACAACAACAAACGCAAAAGTCAAACATTAATATATCGCACATGTTTATTTTCAGTGCTTGCTTGCAACTATTTTATTACAGGGGTTCTCAACCTTTTTTATACCAGGCCCCCCCTTCTTTTCGGGTAAATTTTGCAAGGCCCCCCTATGCCTGACATTTCCTCTAAAGGTGTTTATTTTTGAACCTTTTTTTATTAACCCAAACATTTTTATTTTTCTTCTGCATGTTATAAAAAAAATCAAACACAATTTAAATTAAAGCTATACTTTTGAATTTAAAAGAGAACCCTCTGCTCTAACTTTTTAACATGTATATACATACACAGATTTAAAGCACTTAAATTATTTAATTCTGACATTCTTCACAACTTCAGAGTACTCTTTCTTAAGTGACTGAATATCTTCTGTTTGTATTTATTATAAAATAAACATATAAATGAAAAATACAGTAAATACATTGTAAATCTGTTCATGAATAGTTTTTGAATCAACAGCGGACTTATGCGTGCCTTGTCTGCGGTTTATTCAAAGCGTAGCCACACTTTTTAACGCTTACCGCGATCCATCTTGTAGACTCTGATGTTTGCATTACCACGTAAGGTCCTGGCAGATTACTAGATGAAAAAATGCACCCAGGAATCGAAACGAGGAATCGAAATTTTAATTTTATAACAAGTATCCGATTCTTTATCTTAAGTATCCGATTCCAGAATCGGAATCGATTTTCGATTCCCAACCCTATCTGGAAGACATCTGCAATACGTCTACAGGATGTTTCCTATCAGATTTCAAATAGATGTCTTTAAGATGTTTATGAACTAGAATGTGTGTAAAACTGACATTGCCAGATATTTGTACACAGCAGATGCTTTCCAGATCAAGAGATCTTTAACAGACATCTTGCAGACGTACATGCGTTATCTGCGAAACCTACCTGATAATATGAACAAAAGCGAATGTGAAGTTAAAATGCAAGGAGCTTGTTTTTCGATCTCCTATCTTTCAGCTCTTTCATTGTGAGTCATGTTTTTCATGGGATTCGTACCGAAGGATTCCCAAAGCCTGTTGTGTCCAGAAAGCGAAACATATGGATCTGTAATTATAACTGTGTACTAAAGCAATTACAAGTGCTTGCTGTTTTACTGCCTCTAGTGTTCATTTATTTTGGTAACTGCAGTGATATGTACTTACTGGTATGTATTTTGCATCTTGCAGAAAAGTTCCCAGAGGTACGTTTTCGTCATGAGATCAGATCATCTACTGTTAAACCTTCAGTCCACACTTTTAAAAATAAAGGTGCTTCACGATGCCATAGAACCTTTCCGTCTATAAGGTTCCATAAAGAACCTTTAACATCTGAAGAACCTTTCTGATTCACAAACGGTTCTTTGTGGCGAAAGAAGGTTCTTCAGATTATAAGAAGGAGGAAAGAGATGGTTCCTTACAGAACCTTTGACTGAATGTTTTTTTGTGGAACCAAAAATGGTTCTTTTTTGGCAGCGCTGTGAAGCACCTTTTAAAGCAGCTTTATTTGTAAGAGTGCGGCTGCAATCTGTATAATTGCAAGATATTGCTAATTTACTTATTTGACCTAACAGCTTCTTTGTTTCAATGGCGATAACACCTTGACGTAAAGCAAAATCATAAGCTAATCATATGTGGAGAATGCTATAGACAATTTATCTGTGATTACAAAGAAAGCAGAGAGCCTTGTTGTTTTGGTCTGCAATGAAACCCACAGAAATGTTTGACTACTGACCAACACTTTTCATATATATAGTCTCTAGCAGTGTTACCAAATCTGTGGTTTTCCAGCGGAATTGGGCTACTTTTACACTGTTACACTGGGTTGTTTTTCATGTCTACTGGTTAAATCAACACCAATAATGTGATATTTAGCCTCTGGAATGCGAATGTTACTAAACCTCTCTGAACCGCAAGTGGGCTAGTTCTGAGTAGCAATTGGGTTGGTTTTGTATTGAAAACCTGGCAACCCTGGTCTCTAGAGATCAGTGTTGGGGTAATCTATTACAAGTAACATGAGTAACATGATCAAATTATTTTTTTTCAAGTAACCAGTAAAGTAATGCATTACTTTACATTTACAACAAAATGTCAGAGTTACTTTTTCAAATAAGTGAAGCTAATTGTTTTGCCATTTATTGACTGACAGCTCTCCTGTCCCCATGTTGAGAGAAATTGGGAGTAAGTGCAGAGACAGGAGCACATCCTTCAGTCTGACACTTATTGACTTCACTTTTGATGTGAAAGTGCATTTACAGCTGGCAAAAATATTACTTTTGGGTAAGTTTGGTGGCACTTAACCTGGCTGGTTGATTACTTAACCCTGAGGACAGTTCTTATGTTTGGGATCAGAGCACTTCAGTGCATGGATATGGATGCGTTTGCAAAGGCTTTTTGTTTGAAGCAGTAAGTATAGTAAACCAGATGAGGATGAATGTGAAGAAAGTGGATTGAAGGTAATTTACCATAAACTGAATACAGGGATAACGTCACCAAGCAGCCTTTTCATGGATAATGACCTGGAAAGAGTCTCTGATCATTGTTTTTCTCAGAACGGCTGGTACAGAACTACAGTTTTGTTCATCATATCCATGTCATGTTGCTAAATTCAGGAACAGAAGAAGATAAATCTTTCTTCTGGAAGGAACGGTCTGTAGGTAGAAGGTTGATCCAAGTGTCTTGGGGTTTGGCTGCTGTCCTCTTCATATTTCTGCTACTCTCAAAGACTCTTTTCTTTGTAGCTGCATAGCAATACATGACGAGACTCCGTGACCTATATTCAATCTCTGGCTCCTTCCAGCATGCAGCCGCAAGAATCACAGTTCAAGGTGCTTTTAATGGAGACGCAAGGAGGTATTTGACAGTGGCTGACCTCAGCACAAACAATCGAATGATCTGCTCTAACAAAAACATAACGTAATACACAAGAGAGTGACGTGCCTGCGGGCTAGCTCAACCTGGAAAGCCTTATTTAATCCTGTAATTAGTTCTGCCTTGTTAAAGCCTCTTTCCTAAACCAAAATGTGATAATTCAGAGCCCTAATCGGTGATCACGCTCCTTCCATGACGAAGACAAACTATCTTCCCGGCTACCTTTGTGATGAGCGAATGATCAGACACTTTCCAAAACGGATGTTCGTGTTATTCATACAAATCAGAAGAACTGCGTCTGGCAGCTTTCTTAACTGTTGGCCACGAGTAGATTAAACACGGGGTCATGAGCTGCCGCTGCTGACTGTAAATTATGTAACACTGCTAGATCCAGAAAAGTCTTCTGTGAAACAGAAAGGTCAGAGATGTGGACTGGATACATTTGTAGATTTACTGAGACAAAGCAAATGGAGCAATACCCCAGTCACAGCCGAAACAGTCGACACTTCCATGAACCGGTCGAACTGAAAAACCTAGACAACTAGTAATGTAAGAGTTAAAATAGTAGAGACAGTGGAGGGGTCAGTAACACACTGGAAGGTAAACTGTCTTGACACAAGTAAAGTCATACTATCTTTGCCAATGCACATATTTCAGTCTTGTCCCCAAGGATGGACAACAGACTGATTATATAACTACTACAGATGTAGCATACTGTACCTTCTATCTACATTCAGTATTGCACAAAATTTCAAGAAGTGCTAAGACTGCATCTTCAGAGGATCTGGGGTTGTCCTTTTATTGTATCTGCACTATTTAGACTTAAAGGGATAGTTCACCCAAAAATGAAAATGTGATATTTATCTGCTTACCCCCAGAGCATCCAAGATGTAGGTGACTTTGTTTCTGTAGCCAATACAGTGGCTAAATTAACGAAGAATAAAGCACCAACAGGCGCTGAATTTTCCCAACAGCACAGCAGTAATGACTTCATGAACTATTTTACTACCAAGATAGATACTATTAGAGATAAAATTGTAACTATGCAGCCATCCGCTACAGTATCACATCAGATGCTATAAATCTCCTGAGGAACAATTCCATGCATTTTCAACTATAGGAGAGGAAGAGTTGTACAAACTTATTAAATCATCTAAACCGACAACATGTATGTTAGACCCTATTCCATCTAAGCTACTAAAAGAGGTGCTTCCAGAAGTCATAGATCCTCTTCTGAATATTATTAATTCGTCACTATCGTTAGGATATGTCCTCAAAACTTTCAAACTGGCTGTTATTAAGCCTCTAATTAAAAAAACCTCAACTTGATCCCAATGAATTAAACAATTACAGACCAATTTCAAATCTCCCTTTTCTGTCAAAGATACTAGAAAAGGTAGTGTCCTCACAATTGTGTTCTTTCTTAGAGAAAAATGGTATCTGTGAGGATTTCCAGTCAGGTTTTAGACCGTATCATAGTACTGAGACGGCTCTTATTAGAGTTACAAATGATCTTCTCCTGTCATCCGATCGTGAATGCATCTCTCTATTAGTACTACTGGATCTTAGTGCTGCATTTGATACTATTGACCACAATATTCTTTTAAATAGACTTGAAAATTAGCAGTGAATGACGAGGTATCATATCAATCACAAGTGCAGTATGGAGTACCTCAAGGCTCAGTATTAGGGCCATTACTTTTTACGCTTTACATGTTACCCTTGGGAGATATCATCAGGAAACATGGTGTTAGCTTTCATTGTTACGCTGATGATACTCAGCTCTATATTTCTTCACGGCCCGGCGAAACATACCAATTTGAAAAACTAACAGAATGCATAGTTGAAATAAAAAATTGGATGGCAAGACATTTTTTTCCGCTAAATTCAGAAAAAACAGAGGTGTTAATTATTGGACCTAAAACCTCCACAAGTAATAACCTAAAACACAGTCTATTACTCAATGACTGCTCTGTCAATTCGTCGTCATCAGTCAGGAACCTAGGTGTGCTATTCGATAGCATATGCTCACGATGTCAAATGCAGAAACGTTAATCCATGCGTTCATGACCTCAAGGGTAGATTATTGTAATGCTTTATTGGGTGGTTGTTCTGCACACTTAATAAACAAACTCCAGCTGGTCCGAAATGCAGCAGCTAGAGTTCTTACTAGAACCAGAAAGTATGACCATATTAGCCCGGTTCTGTCAACACTGCACTGGCTCCCTATTAAACATCCTATAGATTTTAAAATCTTGCTAATTACTTATAATGCCCTGAATGGTTTAGCTCCTCAGTACTTGAGCGAGCTCTTATCATATTATAGTCCCTCATGTCCGCTGCATTCTCAAAATTCCGGCAATTTGATAGTACCTAGAATATCAAAATCAACTGCAGGCAGCAGATCTTTTTCACATTTATTGCCCAAACTCTGGAACAATCTACCTAACACTGTTCGGGAGGCAGACACACTCTGTCAGTTTAAATCTAGATTAAAGACCCATCTCTTTAACCTGGCCTACACTTAATACATTTCATAATCCAAATCCGTTAAAGGATTGTTAGGCTGCATTATTTAGGTCAACCGGAACCAGGGACACTTCCTATAACACCTGATGTACTCGTTGCATCAGAAGAATGCCATCTACGCTAATATTAGTATCTTTCCTTCTTACTCCGAGGTCACCGTAGCCACCTGTATCCAGATCAGACGGTCACTGCAGTCTCCCGGATCCAGTCCAAACCTAGAGCAGATGGTGGATCAACACCTACAGCCGAATGTCAGCGGATACCGTGTCAACTAGATGAGCCCCAGAGACAGATCATCAAGAAAGAACTCCTACCCTAAACGGCCACCGGCACAAGGCCATGGGAACCAGATGAGTCCTCCCCAATTTGACTTTGTTGCAATATGGAACTCTTGCATTATTATTGACATTTTACTTTATTATTTTAATACTGTAAGATTGCTTTGACACAACTTGTATTGTAAAAAGCGCTGTATAAATAATCTTGACTTGACTTGACTTTCTTAGGTAGAACACAAACAAAGATTTTTAAGTCAAACTGTTGCAGTCTGTTAGTCATATAATGGCAGTTAAAAAAACATGCACAGACAAATCCAAATTAAACCCTGTGGCTTGTGACGATACACTGATGTCCTAAGGCATACATAGAACGCATACACATGTAACGCCCCGGATTCTGAGCATGCGCTCAGGACAGTTGGACATTATTGTGTATCAAAGGTAAAAAATTATATAATATAACTCATCAAACCAAGGCACTCAAAAATCTTCTTAGTAAGAATAAAAAGCCTTTATTCACATGGCTTTACAATTAAAAACATCTAACATGCACCGACGCGTTGCGGCTAACTTGCCTTCATCAGGGTGTCAGTTTGCAAACACACTCAGAATCCATTTAAACAATCAATTTATCACATGACATGGTCACCTGATTAGGTATCAAGACAACACAGAGACATACTTTTCACAATTATAATCCTACCCAATAAATGAGTTTATAATAATTCAAATGAACAAAAGAAAATAACCTATGACTATAAATTTCAATAGAATAGAAGGCTTTTTATTCTTACTAAGAAGATTTTTGAGTGCCTTGGTCTGATGAGTTTTTTTGAAGATCTGTAAAGATTCCCGTGACCAAAGAGCACCGATTCAAAGACTTCACATCCCAGCAGCATCTTGCATACTTTTGGATTCATGATATAAATACTGTTCAGTTTCTTGCAAAAAAAAACTTTTGTTTCGTGTCTTAGGACATCAGTGTATCATCACGAGCCGCAGGGTGTCATTTGGATTTGTCTGTGTATGTTTTTTTTTACTTTTTAAAAGTTTTGTGCCCATTCACTGCCATTAAATGACTAACAGACTGCAACGGTTTGAGTTAAAAATCTTCATTTGACTAACCCAACTGTTGGGTTAAAAATTTATTTTGAAAAATTTAACCCAACGTTGGGTTAAAACAACCCAGCATTTTGCGTGTTGGATTTTAAGATGTGGGCGCATTATTCAAAAGTGTGGTTTGAGGGAATAGTTCACCTAAAATGAAACTTTGCTGAAAATGTAATCACCCTTGGGCCATTAAAGATTAGGGTGAGTTTGTTTGTTGATCAGATTTGGAGAAATGCATCATTCCAACACTGTCTCACTTATGGATCCTCTGCAGTGAATGGGTGCCGTCAGAATGAGAGCTGATTAAAAATATCACAATAATCCACAAGTAATCCACACCACTCCAGTCCATCAGTTAACATCTGGAGAAGACAAAAACTGAAACAAATCCATCATTAAGATGTTTTTAACTTCAAACTGTTGCTTCCAGCTAAAATCCGAGTCCATAATCGAAAATAACGCTTCTTCCAGTGAAAAAGTCAATCTCCTGTTGTCACACACATCAAAATCCAGCCACTGTTTTGGACTGTTTTTGCTTGTAAACGGTGCTTCATCTTAACATATTTCTCCCTGTTTTAAAACAGCAATTAAAGGTAGATTACTTATATTTTAGCCAGAAGTGACAGTTAAAAAGTTCATTTTAACCGTCAGTCCTGACACACAGTAAATTATGATATAAAAATGTACCATTTAATGAAATATTGATAAAAACTTTAACTGTGTAGATGAAGGTGGGAGTATCTATCCACTACTGTATATACTATATGCTTTCATAAAAATCTCCTACGTAAAGATAGTTATTATATACTCGGGTATTCTGTGATTTTGTGTACTACAGTTGACAGAAAAGTTGCTTATATTTCTTATAGGAATTACAAAACCATGCTAGATACAATCAGGGACATGTGATTAATAAGAACATGCTATTTGTATCAAAGAAATTTATGAGTAAACAACTGTAACATATACATTTTTTTTCTGTGACAGGTCCTGATATTTTAGAGATGAAATTTATAAAAAATGTTTTATTCAATCACAAAAACATGCTGAGATGGCATGATATGTGTTTCTTATAGATTAACATGTCCTCCATCGTTCTGACTCAACGTTCTGATGTATGAATAAGATATTTTTCCCCCAAGATTTTTATAGGTGGAGAAGATGTATGTTTCTGGTAGATTGTCCCAAAAACATCTTATTGATGGATTTGTTTTATTTAAACACACAAGACTGACTCTTTTTTCTGACGGCACCCATTCACTTCAGAGGATCCATTGGTGAGCAACTGATGCAATGATACATTTCTCCAAATCTTTTTGATGAAGAAACAAACTCATCTTTATCTTTATCTAGCACATTTTCAGCAATTGTTGAGTTTTGTGAACTATTAAATGCACTAAATGATTGCACAAGTCCTGCATACATCACCAGAGAGATGCCGTTGTCAGTGGAACATCCAGAAAAGATCGAATTTTAGTCAAAACATTAAAAAAAGAAACATGCACAGATAAGACAACATGCATTTCGTTTAGTCTTTATTTCATGCCTATTCACATGGCGTTCGGGTAGTGCATGCCCATACTTCCAGGACTACATGTGCCTCCAAGCACCCTCCCACTGTGATGAATGGGAACACTAGTGGAAAGCTCCCTCTCTCCAGGCATGAAAGACCTCCTTACAGGTGGATGTACTCAATCTGGAGAGAGTTTGGATATGCCTGAGAATGGAAGATGAGTTGCTCTGTTTCTTGGAAGAGACCAGAGAGCAACAGTATATTTTTTTCTGAGGGTACACTTGCACACATTATTCAAAGCCACAAAACACCAAAATGCATTTTTGAGGTCCCAGAGGTGCATCCTCGAAAGTTTCAAAAGGAAAAAAAAACGCACCGAAAAGAAAAAACAGCAGCATACACTTACGAATGAAAATGTCATTACTGCAAATACTCGTTGTCGACCCGCATCTGCTCTGTTTTCTAACAGATGTGCCAGACAGACGTCGCTCGTCATTGCGTCGCGTCTCGCCACAAGCATTGCGTTTTAGGGACGACGCGTCAAGTTAAAATCAGTTCACCGCGTTTTGGAACCCCTGCGTTGCGTTCCGTTCCATTCCGTTGCGCTTTTTGGGCGCGAGGACGCGTCCGGTGTGAACGACCCCTTACGACTCGCAGTTTTCTAACTCTTGGGTTTCTATGGATTTCACATCATGCGTGACGCCATTGAGCCGCTTTGACGCGTGTCTAGAGTTATGCAAGACAAGAGAGAGCCTCTGAGAGTAGCTGAATTAATCGCCCTGATGAAAAACTAATAGCATACCTCAAATCTCCGGACAGGCAGAGCCGTGACTTCATGCATCAAGAGCCCGAAGCCCGCCACCGCGAGCAGAAGAAGCCTTGCGAAGTAATCTTCTTTCCGCAGACTGCCAGAAACCTCACGCACCATCTTTGCGACGTCGCCGTCCAAGTAATTTCCCCTAACAAAGACGTATCAAAGCTCACCATTTATTTCCCGTGGCTTATTTGGCTTGCCATTGGGGGCTTGTCAGATGCGCCGAGGGTCGGTTTGCGGAGCCGCTTTCCTCCAGCTCTCGCAGCCTTCAGTGCGGCAGACTGGAGCTCAGATGAAGCCCACTGACTGCAGCACACCACCAGCAGCACACCGCAGCTGCACACATTGTAATGCAATCAATGCAGCTTTTACCACACTTGCTGTTTCATTGTCATTTTTGGACGATTAATCATCTTTCAAAAGACATCTGCTTTTGATAAAGCCTCCTGAAAGCATCGTGCTTGCGTTTAAAATAAAAATATAGCCTAAATATCCCTTTTTGAACATCCAGCCTACCATAAACTGCATTGGCTGCAATGGTTTAATTTGAATCAAAGCTGCTGTTTAAACTTTAAAAAATGTTATCTGGACTTTTAACATTTAGGCCTACATACAATACACACAGTTAAAAAACATTATAGGTAGATATAACCCCGAGCCACCAGAAAGGTTATATAACCATAAAACCATCTTAAAATGACTATTTGAATATTCAATTATTTCGGCAATTATTTTAGGAAATACAGTATGTGCAATGAGTATGTATATTATATGGACCACAAAACCAGTCATAAGGGTACATTTTTTTTAAACGTTTTTGAACTTTTTGAAAACTCCATGAATAAATAAGCTTTCCATTGATGTATGGTTTGTTATAGGACAATATCTGCCCGAGATACAACTATTTGAAAATCTGAGGGTGCAAAAAAATTCAAAATATTGAGAAAATCACCTTTATAGTTGTCCTTCTTTTACAGTCCTACTGTACAGACAAGAATGTACTTTTCCTTCAGCCTTAAGCTTATTTATTTCACTTTTTAGTGTGAAATGGCTTTTGCATTTGCTAAAAATTGAACTTTTTATATTAAAAACAAACAAGCAAGCCCTGCCCAGATTTAAAAAATAATGCAAAAGTAATGTAACACATTACTTTCCATAAAAAGCAACTAAGTAACACAATTAGTCACTTTTTAGGGAGTAATATATTGTAATGCATTACTTTAAAAAGTAACTTTCCCCAACACTGAAGGCTGTAGATGTGCTAGAATTAGCCAAAATAAATATTTTTCATCTATAGACCCTTGACAGAATGTTAAAACGTCACCCTAAAAACATGTGCACACCTACAAAGAAGAAGGAATAAAAAAGCAAAATACAAATACATGAATGCACTAACTAAAATACAAATATGTGACCCTGGACCACAAAACCAGTCAATTGAGATCCAGGTGAGTAATTAGTAATCAGGTGACAGCGAACGTGTGTGTGTGTCTTCAGGGGGCGTGGTTGGTGGATCTTGCTGTGGTAGAACTCTGACATTACCCCCTCCTCCAGGGGCGGCTCCCGACGCCCCTCTCCGACGTCGAGGACGACCTCGACCGCGAGGGGCAGGACGTTCTGGGTGACTCTGGTGGAAGTCCGTCAGAAGTTGAGGATCGAGGATATCGTCTCTGGCCACCCATGATCTTTCCTCCGGTCCGTACCCCTCCCAGTCGATCAGATATTCCAGGCGGTTGCCCCGACGTCGGGAATCCAGGATCTCACTCACGGTGTAGATGGAAGGTTGATCCAGGATCTCCGGAGGAGGGGTATCAGCTTCAGCTCCAGGATTATCTGTGGCAGAGGGAAAGTACGGTTTGAGGAGTGATACATGAAAGGTGGGATGGATTCTGTACCTGGGTGGGAGCTGAAGCTGATATGTCACTTCGTTGATCTGCCTCAGGACCTCGAATGGACCGATGTAGCGGGGACTCAGCTTTTTGCACGGTAACCTCAGCCTGATGTCTCTCGTAGACAACCACACCTTGTCTCCAGGTTGGTATAATGGGGTGGGTCTTCTACGAACATCGGCGAATTCCTTGTGGCGTCGGATGGCTCGTTGTAGATGTTGATGAGCTGAGTCCCACACTCTCTCGCTCTCTCGGAACCAGTAGTCTACAGCTGGAACATTCGTGGGTTCCTCCGTCCAGGGAAACAGCGGCGGCTGAAAACCGAGTATGCACTGGAAGGGAGTTAGTCTGGTGGTCTCTTGGCGTAGTGAGTTCTGTGCATACTCGGCCCACGGGAGGAACCTGCTCCAGCTGTGTTGGTCAGCGGAACAGTATGACCGGAGGTAACGTCCAAGCTCCTGGATCTTCCTCTCAGTCTGGCCGTTGGTCTGTGGGTGGTATCCTGATGAGAGATTAACAGAAACACCAAGTGACTTGAAGAATGATTTCCATACATGCGAGATGAATTGTGGACCCCGGTCCGACACAATCTCCTCGGGGAGACCAAAGTGACGGAATACGTGCTGGAAGAGTAACTCGGCGGTGTTCATAGCCGTAGGTAGGCCTGCCAAGGGGAGAAATTTGCAGGCCTTGGAGAAACAGTCCACTACAACCAGCACGCAGGTGTTACCTTCAGATTCTGGGAGGTCCGTCACAAAGTCAACCCCGAGATGGGACCAGGGTCTCTGCGGGATGGGTAGTGGCACCAGCTTTCCTGTGGGCAGATGACGAGGAGTATTAGAGGTGGCACAGACTGAGCAGCTTTGGACGTACCTGATGATATCCCGGGTCATACTGGACCACCAGTACCGAGATTGGATGAGCGAGAGGGTCCGTCTGCTACCTGGGTGTCCAGAGCCCGGAGACTGGTGAACTGTGTCCAGAAGGTGTTGACGCTGGGAGCTGGGTACGTAGATTTTACCTTCTGGACATTCCGGCGGAGCAGGCTCTTGGAGAGTGGCTTCGTGGATCCAGGTGTCAATGTCCCACTGGATGGGGCTAACGATGAGATCTGAAGGAATGATGTTTTCAGGCTCAACCACGGCATCGTGGGAGAATTGTCTGGATAGAGCATCAGCAGGAATGTTCTTGGATCCGGGACGGTAGGTTATCTTGAACTGGAAACGTGTGAAGAATAATGCCCATCTGGCTTGGCGGGGGTTGAGTCGTTTGGCTTCTCAAAGGTATTGAAGGTTTTTATGGTCCGTGATGATGGTAAACGGATGGTTAGCCCCTTCCAGCCAATGACGCCACTCCTCCAAGGCGAGTTTGATGGCAAGTAACTCACGATTGCCTACATCGTAATTTTGCTCCGCCGGAGACAGTTTCTTGGAATAGTAGGCACAGGGATGGAGGAGAGTGGACTCACCAGCTGCTTGCGACAGCACTGCTCCGACGCCGATGGTGGATGCATCTACCTCAACTATGAACGGGAGATCGGGGTTAGGATGGTGTAGGAGAGGAGCAGTGCTGAAAATCTTCTTAAGTTGTTGGAATGCTTCGTGGGCAGAGGTGGTCCAGACCAGATGTTTGGGTCGACCACGTAGGAGGGAGGTCAGGGGTGCAGTGATGAGACTGTAATCCTTTATGAATCGGCGGTAGAAGTTTGAAAACCCCAGGAAGCGTTGAAGTTCCTTGACTGTACTGGGTTTGGGCCATTTCAGGATGGACTGCACCTTTTCCAGGTTCATTTGCACACCCTCGGGGCTGATGTTATAACCCAGGAACTGAATCTTAGTCTGGTGGAACTCACACTTCTCAAGCTTGAGGTACAGCTGATGTTGGCGCAAGACCTGAAGGACCTGACGGACGTGCTGGCGATGTTCGGTCTGGTTCCGGGAATAAATCAGAATGTCGTTATGAACACCTCGTTCATAAACGTTTGGAAGACAGAGGGACTGATGGACAAACCGTAGGGCATAACCAGGTATTCGTAGTGGCCAGCAGGTGTTATGAATGCTGTTTTCCACTCGTCTCCCGCACGAATACGAACGAGGTTATAAGCACTCCGCAGGTCCAGCTTGGAGAAGATGTGAGCCCCACGGAGTTCCCCGAGGGTGGCAGGAACGAGTGGAAGAGGGTATGGTTGTTGGAGGATGTTGGCATTAAGTTGACGGTAATCAATGCAGGGACGGAGACCTCCATCCTTCTTACCCACGAAGAAGAAGCTTGAGGCAGCTGGTGAGGTGGATGATCGAATGAATCCTTGCTTCAAAGCTTCCTGGATGTACTCCTCCATCGCCTGGCGCTCCGGGTTGGACAAAGGGTAGACGCGTCCTTTAGGTAATTGAGCCCCAGGTAGCAGGTCGATGGAACAGTCCCATGGCCGGTGAGGAGGAAGTTGGGTGGCAGCTTGCTTGCTGAAGACGTCCTCGTAATCCTCATACTCCGCTGGGATCTCCACATTACTGTCAGTCTCAGGACTTTCAATCTTGGTTGATGCGACGGTCAGTGGAGCAGAAGCTGGAGAGGGTAAACGGGTAAAACAGTTCTTCAGGCAATGTTTACTCCATCCGATGATATCACATGGATCCCAGCGGAGTTCTGGATGATGACGATGGAGCTTTTCCGGTGAGTAGGGAAATGAGAAACGCTACCTTCGATTCATCCGTAGAAAATTGCGGTGGTTGCATCTTGATGAATAGTTGGACTTGCAGTAGGAAACCGCTACACTCAGCCGCTTCACCCGAATATGTGTTTGGTAAAGCCATGGGACTTCCTGAGGCAGATGGCGGCACGGGAGATGGTGTTAGCGCCGCTTTGAAGGCTTTGATGAGTTCGGTGAGTTGATCTGGTGCAGGTGTTTCCTCGTTGTCCATTATGTTGTTGGTCTGATCTTCTGTCACAGCACAGAGGGAGGCAGAGACGGAGGTGAATGTATAAGATAAAAGGTACGTTTATTAACAGGTTTGGTAAGTATATTGAAGCAGGTATTGAGGTAAGAGTTCTTATCTGAGATGTCCAGCGTTCAGGTAAGTAATTCCAACTATGGAACCAGGAAACCATAGAGTCCACGGGAAGAGCATGCAGGGGTGTGATCGGTAGATCAGACAACGAGGAATGAATCTGTCCGGGTATATATAGGGGAGCTGATTGGATCCAGGTGAGTAATTAGTAATCAGGTGACAGTGAACGTGTGTGTGTGTCTTCAGGGGGCGTGGTTGGTGGATCTTGCTGTGGTAGAACTCTGACAAATTTTGACCCATACCATGTATTTTTGGCTATTGCTACAAATATACCCATGCTAGTATATTTCTATAATTATACAAAATGAATTTAGGCAGCATCACCAGACCCTACAGCAAAAATAAAACTCACATTAACAAAATGCTTGTCTATCTCCATCTGTTTCAGTAATGATAACCATGTTTATGACCATCAGTGGGGAACAGTAATGCTGGTGAAACACAAAAACAACTGATCAGAGATACTTCTTTACAGGAGAACACTGTTAACAGAGATGAACTCTGGAGTATATGTAAGTCTATGAATGACAGATGTGGTAAGATCTGTGCTAGCTTGAGATCGACAATAGATCAAATCCATGTTCAAGTTCATGTGTTTTTGTATTCACCACAGTACTCTCCCCAGCCGATTGTCATAAATATGGCAGATGAGCAGAAAAGCACACATGACTGAAACAGAACAATACATGACTCATAGTCTACTGTAACCTGGAAAAACTGCCAGAAGTTCACTCA